>NC_064293.1:45831432-45986999 GCF_019186545.1 Solanum stenotomum
TTTTTTTTGAATTATAATGATTGTTGATTTAGGAGGGAGTAAAGATATATACACAATTCTATACTCTAATGTTTAAAATTTTTTTAATGTTGCAAAAAGCGATTTGTCTAAACTCTAATTTATTGAAGCAAAACGTTGGTGGGTATCATTTGACAACTCCAAGAAAATGATCGCACGTGTGGACAAAGCTGGGACCATGCTCATTACCCAAATTTGCCATGCAATAGTTGTACGTACAAAATTGTTGTTTTCGAATATTACACAAAGTTTATGCAACAGTACTCCACACATTTCATATTAATTGAATTTTGAAGTGTTTCACATTCTTTAAAAATAGTAGATTAAAACATAAATTGAACATAATTTTTCATTTTTATCCTTATTAATTATTGTCAAATTTATTGAAGTCATCACATTGAAAATTTAAATGAAGGATAAAATTGGAAGAACACTCTAAAAGTAATCTTGAAAACTGAACAATTAAATTAATTTGAAAAATAGAAAATGCCTCAAAAATTCAATTAATATGAAATGGAGGGAGTACTATTTTACCTCCTTCTTGAAGAAATTATGAGCACTAAAATCAGCGGCGTATTTAGAGGGGTTTCATGAGTTCACATGAATTCAAGCTCCCCTCTTTTTACCTTTGAACGTAGATTCACATTTATAGGAAAAATACTTTGAACGTAGATTCACACATATAGGAAAAATCTTTTTGGCCAGAAAAGGATCAGTTTATTTTAAAATAAAAAGGATATCATCAAATTTTTAAATTTCTGGCCATTTAGCATTACCCAATAATTAAATATAGATGTGTGAATCTACGTTCAAAGTATCATATAACAATATGATGTTGATTGGGTGCACTTCTCTAAGTGAAGATAGAAATTTAAATTTTATATCTATTTTTTTAGTAACACCTCTCCAAGTAGTTATCGGTAATACTTTTGGCATTTCAATTTTTTTTTTAATCTTTCAAAATTTTCAACTGTGTTACATTGAAAATTCCTAAAAATTTTAGCATCGAATTTTTTATATATAATTAAATTAAATGTGCATATAAAAATTTATAACTAGTATTATATATTTTGGACCTATAATTTTTAAAATTTAACAATTTATATTAAGAACCTAAAGGTCAAACCGATCAAATTTATATGTTAGATGCACTTTTTCATAATAATGCACCTATCCTTTCAAAATTCTGGATACAATATAAGAAAACTATGGCAATGAATTACAAAATTTGTGGCAAAGTTGGAGATAGGAGCAAGTAGAAAACTAAATACCTTTTACTTCTCATACGTAAGCTAGTAAAATAGGAACACTGTAAAAAAGGAATTACTGGATTTGTAGGATCGCACTTGAGATTTCTATGGTCGAAGTATACAACTGTTGTCTACAAGTTTGAACACTTCGTTCATTTTTACTTATATTAGTTTGTACGCCTGGTTAAAATATAATAATTAATATGAATATTTTATTAATATACTTATATTAATTGATGTATAGTTTTAAATTTTAAAAAATAAGTAAATATTATTTCTCTTTTTTAAGGCTAAAAGTAATAAATAAATAAAAAATAAAAAATATAGTAGACTAGAGAAAGTCAACAGAAGGAGTATCATATATATATGTTCCTCTACTTTCCATTAAATATAAATTTCCAAAGTACTTTTTTCGTATTAATTAGTATGTCACTTTTTATATTCAATATTTTAATATATGACATTTTGAGATCATAATATTACATTTTGATACGTTTTTATATTTTTAATTTAAAATTACAAATTTCAATTATCTTTTCCATATTTGGTGTACAATCAAACCAGTATATGCAAATAAAAATAGAGAAAGTAGAATTTTTTTTATAAAAATTTAAATTAATCAGACTCAAGAAAATACTAATCAAATCAGAAACAAGAAAATAGAAGTATCATGAAACTATACATGTAATGAAATACATAGTGATGAGGCAAGTACAACCCAGATATTGGAATGCATAGTGTCAAAAAGTCATCCTATAAATGGAAAGAGAAATAAATGCACGCAAAAGAACATTTCTTTTTCTTCTGTGAAAGAATTAAATCCGAAATCCAGAGACTTCAATATATTCTACAGATTGAGCTAGCTACCTAGACTTTAATTCCACTGTATAATAATGTTCAAAAATTGCCAGAGATACTTTTGAATAGGAAAATTACTATTCTAACTTTAATTAATATATACTATAATATTATCATAATCATAATTTAACCATCTAAAAGTCTGTTAATCCTGCTTAGCAGACGCGCCCGTGGTGAGGGGGAGTTACACATTAGATGAAGGGGACATAAGCACTCTTTATTCCTAGTGCGCGGCAGGATACGACAACCTAACTAATTGGAAATTCACAACATTAACTTTAATCATTGCGTAAGTACTAAATTAATGAATTTTTAATTAAGTGGGGACAACTAAAGGTAAGATTCCTCTATCTCAACTCAAGTTATTGTAATGATAGGTGGTGAAATAAAGGTTTACCTTACTGTAATAGACAAACGCACATGGGCCTTATATACAAGTGTTTGCACGGAAAACAAGACCTGATTTTTGGGACCCTTTTCAATTTTGAAAAAATAAATAAGGAAAAATTCTCTATATTTTATCTGTGTTATTTTACCTTTTAAAATATTTTTACCCTTTTAGTTTTAATATCTTTTAACTAAAAAATTAAAAAAAGATTTATTTTTTTTAAATTATAAAAAATTATAATTTTTTAAATTTCTAGCCAAATTTTCTGAGTATCAATAAATGAATTGAAGAGCAGTCATTGATTTATAGTCCTCAATTATTTCATTAAGGTAAGGATTACTGAACTTCAAACAATTAGACAAATTAGTACTTTTCCTTACTTTGATGTCTCATCTCACTGTGCAAACTAAAGATTACGAAAGAGAAAAAAGGTTGCACGATTTCCCTACATCGAAAATGTTGTTATTGTATTAGAAGGGTGACGGAATTGATACAATACGTGATATCTCATAAGAATAATTAAAAGTCGATTTTCCTATTCACGCACTTTCAATCTGAAGTTTAGCAGCAGTCCGTAGTATATAAATACATCGTGTTCATCACTAGGTAAATAAATACTAAGGTCATTCAACTGTTACGCCTAGGACGTGATACATTAGTCATTACTTGTACTTTTTCACAGATATATTCTTTATTTTAAGTCAATTCTAAAATAGTACTTATACTATTTTAATATTAATCCTAAAAAGATAAAGAAAAATTGCTACTTGACTTTGTTTTAAAAGTTAATACAATTTGTGTAACACAAAATATGATAGGATTCCCCTTATTAAGTCTTCCATACAATATGTTTATATTAAATTCTCAAAAATCCTAAAAGTAAATATACAATCTTTTATCGTTCCCCCGAGAATAATATTACGCAACTCGTATTAAAATGACTAAGGGCCCGTTTATCGTACGTCTAAGATATTTGAATTTGTTTCATAGCATCTTAATGTGGATAATGTATCCATATTGAAAATAATTAAATAAACATATTAAATTTCATATGCAAACAAATACTCCTAAAAAGCTATGAAGAGGAACTCGAAGAAAAATAGTTTCATCTTTTTAAGGAACTAAATAATTGATCACAACTTTATTTTCATTGTTTCTTTAGCCAACTTTAATGGGAACGTATGAGAGAATTGAAATGGTGGGGGTTAGGAAATTAAGTGGGCGGTGTAGTTTTCAAATTGAAAAGGACAATAGATTGTAACCTCGTAGGCCAAAAATTTCCACATAAAAGGCACACCACATGTCAAAATTAGGGTTGAACGGCTTTATTCTCTTAATTTTAATTTATGTGATAATATTCAAAATTCAAAAATCAAATTATTGGTAAGCATAAGGTTTAGCCTTTAAGTATTTATTCTCAGTGATTTTTTTTTATTACTAGTAAAATTATCCGCGCTTCACGCGGAAATTTAATATCACGAAATTTATAAAGTAATACTTAAAATCTATCAGGCATTAAAACTAAATATACTATATTATCTTACATACAAGATTATGTAGTAACAAACATTAATAATGTAAAGAAAAATGAAAATTATTACATCTTATGATCTTATCATTTAGCAAGCATAAATTATAAATTAATGATTGTAAAAATAAATACCAAGATTTGTAGCATAAGCAACAGTGTCAGTGAGCCACTCAACATGAGCAAAATATACAAATATTTAATTGTGAAGAAGAAGAAGAAGAGGAGGAGGAGGTTTAGAATTTTCGATGTGTTAAAATGAGAGGAAATCTCTCTATTATAGACAACAAAGGATAGTGTGAACAAATGTTTATTGTGCTTATCAGAAAGGTTACAACTATTTGAAAAAGTTGCAACCCTTCGGAAAGGTCACAACCTTTCATAAAAGTCATAATTTTTTATAAAAGTTGCAACTCTTCATTAAAGTCGCAATTTTTCATTAAAGTCGCTACTTTTCATGAAAGGGAAGACTAATTTTGTAAATAAATAAATTAAAAGGGAATTCTAGTTTTTGGTGGCGCCACGTAGGCGGGCCTAAGGTTATCTTTTATATATATATGATATATGATTAATAAAAAATTACCAAACGACATTTAGTGATATAAATTAAATTCTATAATTTACATAAATCTCAGTGTTAAGAGCTAATTATATTATTTCCCTACTCTTTTTCAAATTACAAAAATCTCTTAAAACTTATGGATTGATCACTGGACTTCTAGATACATTAGCAGAATGTATTAGGAAGGGGATAGGAATGTCTCAGAAAGGGAATACGACATTCGGATACATATAGGAAGGGATATATATATCTGAGAGAGGGAGAGATGTAAATCCGTAAGATCCCAAGGGGTGAGAAAAAGGTCGTGAGAAAGCAGAAAGCCGGAAAAAGAGAAAGAAGGTGTAGAAAGAGGGTGAGATAAAGGAATCCAGCAACAGAGAAAAAAGATTGTCATGGGTTGAAAAAAAAAGTCTGACTGGAATATACAACTTTAATTTAAAGAGAGATTTCTTTTCATGTCCAAGACATGTTTCCATGGCTAGTGCAAAATTGGTCCACTCTTCTTTATTACTATTATAATTATATTACTCCAGTTTTTTCAAAGCATCTACATTTTCATCTTTCTAAAAGCGTAATCAGGTCTTCTCCTCTTTTCGAACACACATTTTGGTTTCGTGCAAAGCTACGTACTACTTTATTGGTATTTTTTTCATTTTAATAAGTGATCCGTATAAAACACGTAGATATAAGGTCAGAACAATACTCTAATACTATACTATTGATGCAAAATTTAATTTAAGATGAGAGGTCATATTTATCCTATATACATGTAGATTGAATCGATCGAGCAAATGAAAAAATAGATCATAAAACAAATAATCCGATTGACAAGTAATGACACCAACATTCATGAGTAGTGAAAATGTAAGAACTTGTTAGCGAGTAATTAATTGAAGATGAAAAAAAAAGTGACATTCAGGAGGTATCTAAAGAAGTGGAATAACTAATTGAAGATGCAATTCGAACAAAAGTCCCATTAATCCTCGTAATGAGACACATGAAATGTGGCAGAATAGTGCACGTACGTACGGGTCGGGGTTTGGGTCACTGCCATAATAATTAGCTCAAGTGGAACCATCAATCTGACAAATGCTTTCTTAAGCTGCGCACCCCTCAACTTAAATACATTTCAGCCAGCATATGCATATGGATCTCTACTCCCATGAAGGACCACTTCTTCTTTTTCATCTTCCTAAATTGTTTTACGCGATAGTAATTTTGTCTAATATTTTTTATGAGTAACTTATATTTATTGAGGTAATCTATATTATCGATTGTTTATATACTATTAGATTATATATCTTATTTTCAGGCTATTAATTTTCTTATTATATTTTTTAAAATGTTTCCCTCATTATTAGGAGGTGATTATTTTTTATATGAAATGGTGTAAAAAATCTTGTGTATGTCCAATTCATAGAATTCGTTTTTTTTTTTGGTATCCAATAGGAAATTGTTTGTGTTAAATTAGGTCTTAGGCCTAACTCACACCCCAAAAGCTAGCTCAAAGGGAGGAGGATTGCTCAAGTCTTATAAGGAGTCCACCCATCTCATTAACCACCGATGTGGGACTTTTTGTCATTCTTTTAACAGTTTGTCATAAAATTGGGAAGTATTGTCTGCTTCAAATTTCACCTCCTCTAGAGTTCAAGAATGAATTTCTTTAATTTGATATAGAGTACCAAGTAAAGGTTCATTTCATGAATAATGATGCTTAATATACTTGGTAAAAAGTACGTACATTAATAAAGAACGAGTTAAAGGCGTGGAGTAGACCTATGGACATACTTTATCATATATATATGATTGTCTTGCGATGAACGATTAGCAAATAGGAGTACTAGTGAAGTAGAAACCAAGTGATTTTTTCTTTTAAAAAGGTGTTGGCTCAAAAAAACTACTAATATGTTTTCTGGTCTTAGCTCAAACAGCTAATGAATTAGTAGTAATTATATTTATTATTAGTAGTAATTAAGTCAAAAAATGAACTTTCAAAATTTGCTTAAACTTTCAAAGTCATATTAATTGTAAGAGTAAAATGATAAAAAGAATTAATTAATTTTATCCTAATTTAGTCAGTGATGAAGTAGTATGAGACAAATACTTTTAGTAAGATGTCCATCTAATATGGGACGGCGGTAGTAGTTAGATAAAATAAATCACTATAAATATATTTTCTTATGAGAAGTATCAAGTGAACACGGGCAAAGTAGAATGAAACTAAGGAAGTATCTTAATCGTTTTCTCCGATTTCTATTCCTATATGCGGAAAACGAAAAATGTTACTACTCCAATATTTACTGCTCCCTTTTCTTCTCATACTCCGAATTTATGGCCTTGACTTGAGCTCCTCTTATTTAGGGCTCGATTTGAAATAATTCAAGTACTCTACATTTAAAAACCAACTTTAACTATTTTAACATGTTTGAGGATGCAGGTTGAATTGAAGTTAGAATTTTAATCATAGTAGTGGATTTTTAAACAAGAATATTTGAGCTAGTCCAATTTCATGACCAAACTAATCGGTGTTGGTACTTAGTGATGCTATGCTATGGCAACAACTCTTGCCAAAAATTGAAATACAAATCATATTGGCCCGAAAGGGGCAACGTGTTGATATTCTATAAATAGGAAAGTGGTCCATTTGCTACTAGGGAGTAATTAATTTCATCACCTCACTCATTATCAAGAAAATGACCTCAACCAGATGAGTATTGGAATGTGGTCCATGTAACTTGTAAGGACCTGGTTACCTTCCTCATCAGGACCCAACATAGGGACTCAACAATTCATCTCAATCTCTTTAATTTCCACGCAAAAATTATATGTGTAGATATATAGTAGATGTTGGCTTCTATCGTATAATTACTTCTTTATATTTTGAATTTCCTTGCTCAAAATTCAGCTATTTTATGTTTGACAAAATTTTGAAAACAATAATGAGTTAGTAAGACTTTCAATAAATCATCATTATAAACGTGCGTGAGACTAGTATATTAGTTGAACTTCTCAATGATCCATCACTATATATATCTGTCGTCGTTTCAGAAAAAAAAAAAAAAACTTATTTAATATAATGCCTATTTATGACTTTAACTAAATTTCCTTTTTTTTCCTCCTCTCCTCTCTTATGCATGATGTTAACAGTACTAGTGCTGAAACACATCACATCCATTATAATATGATTAGGAAAAACTATATAATTATACAAACATTTCTACTATACATATTTACTAATTCTCTCTATAGTTTAAAATAATTACATATAGTCTCACTAATTAATATTTTTTTACCAAAGAAAACATAAATACATGTATTTTGCTATCAAATACATTCCGAAATACAAAAAAAGAAGAAGGACAAAGACGAGCAAGAGAATCAATGTATATCAGCAACATGCGAATCACACTAGATACATATATCTGGGATAATAAATACATTCTTAAATATATATACGATAGGTGAGGGAGAGAGGGATATATCGGAGAGGGGCAAGCGAGAGAGTTTGTATATCCCAGATAAATGCGATGACACTTGGATACAATGTATCCTGAACAAATTACACCTAATTTTGACCTATGTAAACGATATACATGTATGTAGGGACCGAAAATTGATGCGAATAATAATTTTGAAAACATGCGAAAAGACACATAATTAAGTCCTAAACTAATGGGATTTGTGTTGTTTGCCATGATTATGCTGTAC
This sequence comes from Solanum stenotomum, assembly GCF_019186545.1. Classification (NCBI taxonomy): domain Eukaryota; kingdom Viridiplantae; phylum Streptophyta; class Magnoliopsida; order Solanales; family Solanaceae; genus Solanum; species Solanum stenotomum. The sequence goes on from NC_064293.1 coordinate 45,839,745, forward strand.
CTAGCAAGCTTGGGCCGGCATAGTAGTCTCTTACTCCCTCCGTCCACTTTTATTTATCATGTTGCATNTTTTGAAAACATGCGAAAAGACACATAATTAAGTCCTAAACTAATGGGATTTGTGTTGTTTGCCATGATTATGCTGTACCTAGCAAGCTTGGGCCGGCATAGTAGTCTTTTACTCCCTCCGTCCACTTTTATTTATCATGTTGCGTTTTTCGAAAGTCAATTTGACTTATTTTCAAAGTTAAATTAGATTACATTAATTCGATTTTTTAAACAAAAAAATTTAGATATTCAAAAACTATACGAAAAGTACTATATATTGTATTTTTTTATATATCAATAGGATGATTAAATATATCCTAAAATTTTAGTCAAAATTTTTAAAATTTAACTCTAAAAATAAAAAGTATGACAATTAATAGTGGACGGAGGAAGTAATAGTCACGGGCAGAAGCGAAAATTTTCGGCCCTTTTGCTTTCCAAAGTAAGCCCCATATCAATTTTTTGGGCTGATCCACTGATATTGCAAAGAGGCCTGGAGTTGTCAGATGAAACCCTAAACGGAATATTGAGAATTATTTAGAAGTCCTCTTTCTAATGTTTGTATATAAATTTACATAGATTTCATAATGTTAAGAGCTAATTATATTATTTTTCAAATTACAAGAATCCTTTAAAATTTATGGATTCCGTATACATCACTAGACTTGCGGATACATCACTGAACTTTCGATACATCAGACACCCAGATACATAGGGGAGGGATGTATCGGAGAGGAAGAGATGTATCAGAGAGGAGATGAGACATTTGGATACATAAGGGAGGGATGTATTCGAGAGGGAAGGGATGTATCCGAGAGAGGAAGGATCTATCTGAGAGGGGGTGATGTGTCTGAGAGGAAGTTTTGTAGATTTTTTTAAATGATATAGAATTTTTAAAATTATGGTAAAATAAAATATGAATTTAGATAATTTTTCCTTATATTTACGTACTTGTATCATTTCCTTATAAAAATTACTTCACTTTTTGTTTAAGAAAACTTATATAAATATACCTTTTGGCCATTTAATTTATCTAACATGATTGAAGTGTACATTATTTATGCATTTTTTAATTATTTATATCTGTATAATATATGTATATTTAATATAAAATATACGTTATTTATATAATATGGGTATATTTTGTAAATTAATGTCGCAAAGACATTGCACTATAATTTCCTTTTTTTTGTTTAGTAGATATTTATTTGTTTTTCTTTTTGTGCTCGATCCATTTTAATTTGAATTAATAACTCTTACCACTTAAAAATAATTCGACCCTCCCAAACACAAAATTCAAATAAACTTAGAATTATTTTCTATAAAAATAGCGTTCTTATTTTAAATAAAAATGGTAAATACAATATAACATATGTTCTTAATCCCGATTCAATGTAGAAAATAACACTTACGTTTTTGAAGTGTTAATTTATATAGTTTGATTTAGAGTACATGAAACAAACTAATTAGTGTTCGATGTGAATTCCAAAATAAAACTTTCATTTTTTAAGATAATGCATACACAATTAAAAACTATATAAATAATGTTAAGTCACAACAATAAACAATTTAAAATATTTTAAAAAATTATAGTGAAAAAAAAACTTTCAAACTTTTCAAACAGTAATAACATAAAGACAAACAAATGAAGTAAAATGAGAACAATCAGATCATCTGAACTTCAAACTCCTGTTTAAACAAAAAAAATATTAATTGATATTTTTTATACGTGTCAGCTTGTATTTCGTGAAATTAGTGAGTGTTTGGTATAACAGGAAACTAAGTTATATTTGGCCATAGATTTTCAAATATCATATTTTGGGGATATGTGTTTGATCATAGTTATTATGAAACATACTTCACTTTTTTTTAAAAAAAAAATCATTAAACACGATTTATACCCATAAGCTCAAAAAACTATTAACATACCCATACGTTTGACACAAAATTATTACTATTATTTATATACTAGATAAGGGTGCCCGTGCAAGGCACGGGCAATATTTGAGAGCAAAAANTACTTACTTTCTGCTTCTTGAATCTTGATGACCCTCTTTTCTTGTTTTACTGTTTTTGATTTCCCCTTTTTTTTTCTTTACTGCTTCAAGATTTTGAATTTACTCATAATTTGTGCTTTCTTGTCTCAAGATTTTATGATGGTAGTCATAATAGTGCTCAGGAGGACCTAGTTGAATCTTTTATATAACTGTAGTATCAAAGGAAGATGTTTCAAACAAAATTGAATCTTCAATGTGTAACTAGTAAAGGCCAATGTCATCGATTCTTCCATTGCAACCCAGGTTCTTGATTACTTTCTTTGTGATTCTTGATGATATATATATATATTCTCATCTACTACTCTGGGACAAAAAAATAAATCCCCCCCTTCTTTTCTTTGAGTTCTTGGATTTCCCCCCTTTTTCTTTACTTCTTCAAGATTTTGAATTTACCCATGATTGTGCTTTCTTGTCTCAAGGTTTTATGATGGTAGTATTCATAATAGTGCTCAGAAGGACATAGTTGTATCTTTTATGTAACTGTAGTATCAAAGGAAGATGATTCAAACAAAATTGAATCTTCAATGTAATCTAGTAAAGGCAAATGTCATCGACTCTTCCATTGCAAGCCAGGTTCTTGATTACTTTCTTTGTGATTCTTGATGATATATATTGCAACCCAGGTTCTTGATTACTTTCTTTGTGATTCTTGATGATATATATATTCTCGTCAACTACTTTGGGACAAAAAAAAATACCCCCTTCTTTTCTTTGAGTTCTTGGATTTCCCCCCTTTTTCTTTACTTCTTCAAGGTTTCGAATTTACCCATGATTGTGCTTTCTTGTCTCAAGGTTTTACGATGGTATTCATAATAGTGCTTAGGAGGACATAGTTGTATCTTTTATGTAACTGAAGTATCAAAGGAAAATGTTTCTAATAAAATTGAAATCTTTTATGTAACTAGTAAAGGCAAATATTTCATCAACTGTAAGTACTCATTTTGACGATTACTGTTTATGCTTACTCAGGAAATAAACATGTGTCCATGCAATGCTCAAGAACATTTTCTGGGTTAACGGATTTGTTATTCAATAGAAGGTATGATATTTGATCTTTAAGTTGTTTGGTTTACAGCATGCTGATTACCATGCTATTTTCCTTCTTTTAGTCCTAAAACATATGACGTTTCCACTGTCAATACCATGGTTGTATGCTCAATTCCTTACTGTTTTTGTTTATGCTGCCATTTTCTGTTCCTGGTTCTTGGTAGTATAAAGCTAGGAGATTCCTCACATTGATAAAGTCATACTTGGTTTGAGAATGAGGGATTAGTATACATCATTAGTGGATCTTGGCTAAATGAAGTTTGTCATGCTTCTGATCTTAATGTTTAGGTTTTGATTCAATCACTCCCATTAGAGTTCATCTCTTCAAATTTAATTGTAGAATTTGGAAAATAAGCATAGTCAGCCTTTGATCCTAGCTCCATTTGTGACCAAATCTGAAAAGCATTCCAAGGGCATGGCTGAATGCAGTTTGAAACTTGTATGGATCAACATTGAGAAAAAAGGGGAAAGTAGCGAATTATCTTTTCCACCTTACCTTGCACCCAATAGCCTCTGTTTGCCTTATACCTCACATTAGTCACTTTTTTGCCCAACAATTAGACTTTTGACCCTTGGCATTATTGGCTTCAACCCGCTTCTCCTGCCTGTCGTTTTAGCCTCTTCCCCCTTTTGCACCTATTACCTTGAACTGGACAACAAATTCCTGTATACTTGTTTGTCCTTTGCTCCATTACTGTTAACTGTGTCCCACTTATTCTTTTGGAGTGTGAAACTGAACAAGTCTTTAAATGTTTTTTTTTTTAAGAATTTCTTTTAAAAAGTGGAAACATGAAATGTCCCCCAACTGTAAGTAGATCAGTTAATCTGAGGATGGTGTATTGGAATTTGGAATTGTCTATAGTAGGAGAGTGGCAGACTGACAGTTGCAAGATGCAGACATGGTGGGTGCAAGAAAATAAGTACAAAAGGTCTTGGGAAGCTCTTGGTCATAGTTGAGTAGATTTATTTAAAGATCATGCTAGATTCTTGTAACTTAAAAAACTTTTGGCATTGTCGTGGTGCAGATGAAAGACATCTCTTTTGTTTATCAGAAAGAAAGTTTTGTAAGCTCTTAATTTGCTATGGTTTCGAAAACCTTTTAGACAGTCTTAATAGGTTCTTAAAACCTGTGTTACATGAATACTGCATTTATTGTAGGTTCGTTTCTGAGTTGTCTGTACTGATATGAGAGGATTCTGGTACTGGGAATAGTGTTGTCCATCTCTGAGTGAGGTCACGAGAAGGTCCCCTCAGACCAACCTACAAGGGACTTGCGTATGTTGTGCTTCTTCCTATACTAAATTTGATTTTACAGATAGATTACTGGCTGATGAAATATGAAAAGTTACTATGGACTATTTGAATTTGAACTTTCTTCATGTGAGAACAAGGTTCAGCAAATGGAATGTTTCTGTAATGTTTCCCTTATTTTACTATATTCCTGCTTCTGCCTGTTTGCTGCATGCCTTGGATGCTAATTTAAAACTAAACTTGGCAGAAATGTAGATGAACTTCCAAACACCAATCGCAAACGTTTAAGACCAGGTCAAATTTCTCCTCCTCGACCAGTTCCAGAACAAATACAAAGGCCTCCATATGTGAAGTCTAGGAAGCCACCTGGGATTGGTAGTGGCTCCGAAGTGCATGACAAAAAGGGAATAGAAAAGATGAGAGCTTCGGGAAGGCTTGCTGCACAGGTTCTTCAGTATGCTGGGACATTAGTCAAGGTTATTTATCGAGTACCTTCTACTCAAGTATCTATGTGGCATTCCTTGCACACACAAGCTTCATTTAGGTTAATAAATCAAGATTTGTGTTTGCCCCAGTTAAGGCTTTCAGTAACTGACTTCGATGCTACAGCCTATATTTCCTGGCTTTACTGTGATCATCTTCTTGCTTTGAACTTTTGATATTAACTTATTAAATTAGACATCTACTTTATGTTTTTGCTCCTTTTAGGTTCTTCTTTGCAGACACGTTACAACCAAGGGTGTAGCTAGTAAGAGGGTAGGGGTTCAATTGAATCCCCTTTGCTGAAAAATTACACTGTACAAGTAGGGTAGAATTTTTTTTTTTTTTTTGGATAAATTGTTGAACCCCCTTGATATAAGAGAAAATTCTAGTGTAGTGGTAAGGGTGTTCAAAGTTGTTTTAGGTCAAAGTTCAAAAATCACCTATGACATTCTAGTATTCTTCTGAATGCCCCTTATGTAATTCCAGGTTTGGCCACTGGTTACAGTCTGCTTTTACAAGTCCTTTCGTTCCAATTTGTAGGACAACTTTCTATTTTTGGATGTTTCGAAATGTTTAATACCGTTTCATTTTTATATCACTTTCGCAAATTTATGAAGCTGTTCAAGTTTTAAACATTGATGTGATCTTTTCCCTGTTAACTAACTTCTCAGCCATAACTTTAATTTTTTTCTTCAACTTTCACTAGTATTAGATGTACGTCAAATTATCTTATTAAACTCCATGCACATAATTACCATTATAAAATGGAATATGGGGGAGTAAATGGTTCTCTTTTTTCTTTCTTTTTGTAAATGAATAGAAATGTAAAGAATGTGTAGTGTCAGATAACTCCAAATTATTCAATATTGGAATGTAACAGGTCTAAATGGTTCAAATGGATAGTGAGGATTTATGTAGGCAACTCCACCTAGCTTGGGTTTGAGGCGTAGTTGTTATAGTAGCTGCCATTGCATCAGACTGAGATTGTCTTTAAATGGGTGTAAAAAGATCAACAATCAAAGTAGTTTCTTAGGTTGTCTGAAGCGTGCTTCATTTTAAATCTACATTGCTATTCCTTCTGGCAGCCAGGCATCATGACAGACGAAATTGACCAAGCCGTTCACCAAATGATCGTTGACAATGGAGCATATCCATCACCTCTTGGTTATGGTGGATTTCCTAAGAGTGTATGCACATCAGTAAACGAGTGCATTTGCCACGGAATCCCAGATTCACGTCCACTTGAGGTTTGTTAACAGTTGTTTTCCTTTATAACCAAGAATTCAACGTTACAACAGGCTAACATTCGTATGCTCTGTGATATTTAATGATTCAGGATGGGGATATTATCAATATTGATGTCACCGTTTATCTTAATGTAAGTTGTTTGTTGCGATTAATTAGTACCATTACTTGTGTCTTCATTGCTTCAACTTTTCTGTTTAAACCAATATTTGTTATGGATCAATAGAGAGAAACTGGTATGAGATGCCTTCTTGAAGCTATGAATATGATGATGTAAGATTTTGGTTCTTCAACATGTCATTATCCTTTTTCTTAAGAACCAGGGCTTTTTGCGTCACTAATGCCATCGTCGATTTAATCTTCTAGTATTGGTTTTCCTGTCTGCTGATTGGGATTTAAATCACTAGATTTATAACTATTGGTACTTGTAATCTTTTGAAGTTAATTTGTGTTATCTTTGTTTTTTGCTCCCTCTTACCATGAGCCTATATCATAGATAATACTTTTTCTAATCCCCTATAATTCAGATCCCTATTGCCACCTTCAGAACATCTTCTTTCCCGTCTCCGGTGCCCTTACTCCTCTTCACTACTATCGCCTACTTAAGTCTCCAGACACAACTGTTCCCACCGTTCCTATGTGGGTAGAAGGGGTTCTTGTGGTCATGGTGATGGATGTTTAATCATTATATTGTAGGGGGAGGAGCAAGGTCTGCTGAGCATTTTTTCAGTGTAGGCCATCAAAGGTGAGAATAGTCAGTAGATAGGGCATTGATGAAATGTGGTCAGTTGGGATTTTGGTGGTGGGTGGTACAAGATGTTGTATGTAGGCATTTATTGGCAGTGTAATCACTTGGTAAGTAGAGAAAGTTGGGATGCCTTTTCTTCAGTTTATAAAGTTGTAAATTTTTTATGAAACAATATGGAGAGTAAATGTCAGTTGGACATTGGTGACATGTCAATGTACGGAGGATGAGCTTTTCTTGATGCACTATTTTCTAGGTCTTCCCTTCCTCTTCTGTGTCTCACCTGAAATTTAATTAGTCGAACATGGTTTAATAAATGCAGTCTATGACTCAAGAAACTCAATTTTCTCTCTGTTTCTCTGCTTGGCTTGATTGATTATGCAGGGTTACCATGGTGACACATCAGCGATGTTCTTTGCAGGAAATGTTGATGAGGAAGCCAAAAACTTGGTGCAAGTATGACTTCTTGATGGTGTTAGTGCCATTTTTTTTTGAATTCCTACCTTTTGTGCTACCAAGTGTTCTGTATGTTTTAACTTATCAACACCAAAAAAAAAAAAAACTTTCTCTTTTGTGCTTTAGAGGGAGACACCTTATTTTGTTGTATAGATGCATCTGCAATTCCGCCTATTGATTTTTATTTGATGCTCAGGTGACTAAAGAGTGCTTGGACAAGGCAATATCAATATGTGCACCAGGAGTGGAATTCAATAAAATTGGCAAGACGATACAGTAAGACATCTACCTAAATCTTCTCTCTTTTTTGTTCTTGTGCATCTCGGTCTGCTAAATGCTTGAAGGATTTGTCTCGGGATGAAGGTGAATTTGTCATGAAAATCAATGCTGCAGCTGGCATAGTTTGGCAAATTGACTTGAGGAATAGGGCCCATAAATGTCTGATATTTCTTGTAAATTATTAATATGCGGTTATGACCTATTTATATGTACATCAATATATTGCTTGTTTAGCATAGCATGTTTTGATTGACGTTAACGTTCTATTTGTAGTGACCTTGCAGATAAACATCGCTATGGGGTTGTGCAACAGTTCGTTGGCCATGGAGTGGGACGTGCTTTCCACAGTGATCCAGTCATTCTGCATTACAGTAACTTCCTTATTTATAATATCTAACCTCCTTACTGCTCTTTCTATGTGTAGAAATATATGAGCAATAGTGAGCCTATATGGTTCAACTTGTTTGCAGCATAATTTGTACTGTTTGCGTGGGAAAAGCATTATCTTCTTGTTCAGTTTTCTACTTGTGCCATCCAATGTCGATGGACTGGATATCCAGCTTGCTAAATGTTGCAACAACACCTCAAACTAATATTTGCTTGAGATGTAAGAATAAACTGCTTTTGTATCAGGGGTTAAAAAGTAGAGCCCACTTCAAAATTTATTTGTATTGCACCCAAATACTTATATTTAGTGTCTAACATTTATATTGAATCTCTGTTGAGTGTTGATAACTAGTTCGAACTACTGTAAGTTATCTGAGATGACGAAAATAAGTTGCTTCACGCTGTTGGTTTGATCTATATCAATTTACAAAATGTTTCATTCATTTGCAAACCTCCATCTTCTTGGGCAGTTTTGTAATACATAATAATGAGAAAATCCTATTCTAAAGAAATTTTGTACAAAATGCGAATTGAGCTCATAGTTCTAAGGTGGTGTCTCTGAAAAATAATCTATTTGAATGCATAATCACATTTTTTACTTGCATTTAATATTATTCTTGCCTTCTTAAACCAAGTAATTCTCTTTATATCAATTTTTATTTTGTTATATTTGTTTTCTTTCCCAGGGAACAATGATCGCGGACGGATGGTGCTCAATCAGACATTCACTATTGGTAATTTTACAATAGTTTATTAATTTCCACGATGGTGAAGAGACATACTGTGACATAGCTGCACAATATTTTCCATGTTAAATAAATGTCTACTTGAACTCTGTTTATAGATATTAACCAAAAGCTGGTATCTACTGTGTTATCTCCTTTTCCCCTGTAGTCTGTGATTTAGCTAAGACCTGAGGTTTTACAGTGCTTAATGTTTATGAATCACATGAGTAGTTTATGTTTTCACGTCTTGTTTTGTTGTAATTGATGCATCGGTCACTTTTTGGAGCATAAAATTACTATTCCATCGTTGTGTGCACGATTTTACTGTGCTGAATGCAACTTTTTGCTGTGCTGTACAGAGCCGATGCTGACAATTGGCAGCATAGATGGAGTAATATGGGATGATGATTGGACAGTTGTTACAGAAGATGGTAGTCTATCAGCACAGTTTGAGCACACCATTTTGATAACTGCAGATGGTGCTGAGATTCTAACGCAGTGCTAGCGATGGTCCTGCAACAGCATTGACAATTCAATATTGGTAACTACAATTCTCAAATCGACCTTATATTCTTTAAATTTGTGCCATAGAAATAAAGTTGTTATTACCTTTCATTCAAATTCTTTTAAACCTTTTCAGAAAATGGGACAAGAGAAGGAAAGAAGACTTGTACAAGCATTTTTAAACTTGAAACCCCTACTTATGTAGACAATGGCAGACGAGAGTTAGGGGTATTGAATTTACAGGTAAATGATTTGCGTGGGACATGGTAATCATGAAACCTTGGCCGATGTATCTGGCGGCACGTATTGTTTGTTGATCATAATTTATGAATTCAGTTATCACAGGGAGCATACGTTGCATATCTATGAAAAAGATTTTATGCTTGTTTCTTTCTCTTGTTTGAGACAAGTCGTGAATCTTCTATATTGTGGGAACAGCCAGAAAGAAGATAGAAAGACCGGTGACTGGTCTGTTACTGCTTCAGATGGATTATACGAGGTTACTACTCTCCTTCCTGATTGACATTTCCTTTTTAAAGTGGCTCATTCTTCAACTCCATGTTGTGATGACCTATTCTATCTTAACTTTAGTTACTTAGAAACCTAATTGATGGATGTTTTTCCTGTATTCCCAAACCAATTTACCCATTTGAGATGTCTCCATGTGTGGCGTGATAAGATAAAGAACACCAGGGGACTGATCTGTCTATATTTATGACAAGATAAATGATTTGGCCAAATTCTGAACTTAAAATAGTTATTTTTTTGAAGTTCGTCTTATGTACGCCCGCCCCCCACAATTAGGCAATGAAACTCATAATGTATTGCGTGGAATGCCAAAGTTTATATCTACCACAAAATTCACAATTAATAGTGTTCCATTCCCAAGTTTTTCTTGCACGCCTCTGCAATTTGGCAAATTTTACTGTTTTCACGGGAGTTTGGAAAAGAAAGACTGTGCAATTGTATATTACGTGAGTTAATATCCAGTAAAAATGAACTTCTGTGCAAAAGAAGATAATTTATCTACGCGCTATAGAAGGCCAATTCAAGTTGAAAGCAATTACTACCGAGTCCTGGCTAAGCATTACAAGTATTTGGACAATCTTCAAATTAAAACCTGAATAATCCGTACACAGCTTCTTATTTACTTGATTAAAATTGGAAAATCATTTAACGTAATGGGAAGTATTTTCTTCTCATTTACGTGCTTTTGGTCCTAACAATAATTAAATTACTTGTACTAGTTATTTGGTGCCATCTATATATACACAAAATACGCAGAGAGAATAAATTTAAACCAAGCATTACGAATAGAGGAATTTAATTGCAATAGCTAAATCCAACTGAGCAATGGCGCGTTATGGAGAAAGAATTACAGTGTTGAGCATTGATGGAGGAGGAGTTAGGGGAATCATTCCAGGAACTATATTGAGTTTTCTTGAATCAAAGTTACAAGTATGACAGTACTTCATATTTTAGCCATGGAGCATTTGCACAATATTAAAATATTACACTATCTTGCAGGAGTTGGATGGACCATAAAAAATAAATCGTTTTCCTCCATTAATTGTGCTAATTTTAACTAATGCAGGCCAAGATGGATCCTGGTTTTGATGCTTTACTATCAGATATCTGTATTGGTACTTCGTCAGCTCCAGTTTATTTTCCTGCTCACTTGTTCAAGACAAAAGATTGTCATGGGAATGATAGAGAGTTTAACCTTATAGATGGAGGCATTGCAGCCAATAATCCTGTAAGTTCAAAAAAACATATATACTTGAGTCCTGTCACAGTAAAATGTAGTTATTTATTTATGAAGGCATTGCTGGCGATGAGACCAACTGGAGCCAAAGCAAATTTATTACCGGCAAATGTTCTGGATTATGGCAAGTATCTAGTTCTATCTGTGGGAACAGGTACTTCCAAGTCAGAAAGGAAATACGATGCAATCAGAGCAGCCAAATGGGGACTCGTTAGTTGGCTCTATAAAGATGGAAAATGCCCTTTGGTTGATGCTTTTACTTTTGCCAGTGCTGATATGGCTGACCTTCATTTGTCCTTAATTGCTTTTTAGCACTGCTGGACATATAAACAACTACCTTCGCATCCAGGTCTTTCATTTTTTTCCGCTTTCTATTCTTTTCGTGACTCTTAGTAGCTCAGTTGGTAGGCTAACTAAAGTAATCTCCTCTTCATTTTCCCTTTCCATATCCCCAATTTGTGAAAGAAAATAAAATTGTAGCTGTCATTTAGGTGACCTGTATATGGAAGTAGAGGCAAATCCTTTATGGGTTCAATCTTTAATAACCTTAGATAATCTTAGTATTAATAACTCGTTATATTTTTAAGTTTGGGTTCATTTCTACTATTTATTGTAATATTATATATAAATTATGATGTGCATCAAAAGTATTGAGTTCAGATGAATCTGACTCTAGGTGTGAATTAAAGTGAAACTCTTTTAATTTTGGCAGGATGACAATTTAAGCGGAGATGTGTCAATCGACTGATAAAGCAACAAAGAAGTGCATGGAGAATCTGGTGAAGATTGGTAATAACATCTTGCAAATGCCTATTTCAAGGATGAATCTTGAAACCTGCATAAATGAAGCTGTTGAGAATGAAGGCACAAATGAACAAGCTCTTATCAGGTTTCTATCTAATTAATTAATTCATGTATAATCCAAATACTAATGATTAGAGAAACTTTGAGTATTTGTAGATATATAACTTTCAGAATATTTAACTAATCAACTTGATTAATAATTAATGTTGTGTTTTTTTTAACAGATTTGCAAAGCTGCTTTCACAGGGGAAGAAACTTCGCACTAAAAGGATGGAAGAGAAAAACGTCTTTGGTCTAATGGACATGCATGAACAATTGTAGAATAAGCCAAAATTTGTTAATTCTAATTGACCAGTATTTGGCTGTGTCACAAAACACAAACGAATGTAATATAAAATTTTTTTAGAGACGGTTGAAGGACAAGCAACGAGGGGGAAAAGGGTGTGGGAGGGTGGAGGGGGAGTATAAATAATAAAACACAATCTAATGATACTTTTGTGTTTTAGGTGTTGTTAATTAATTCTTGATGATTATTTGATAATTGATGACTAATTAAAGAGTGTGTTTGGTATAGAGGAAATATTTTTATTTTAAGAAAATAAGTTTTTAAAAATGAAGAAATGAATTCCTTAATCAAAGTAAGAAAAATAAGTTTCATAAATGACATTCTATGTTTGTTTCTTCTCCCCATCCCCAACACTCTCAACCCTCTACCCTTGACCTGACCATCCCATCCCGAGGCCCCACTCCCACCCCCTTCACTCTCATAGTATTTTGCTAGATCATATATATATATATATATATATTGAGCTGATATTTTTTTTTGTTTATTTACGAAATAGCAGAAAATAAGTACTTTCCAAAAAATATATATTTTTCAATAAAAGAAACAAGCTACTACCAGTCAAAAGCTTCTTACTGTGTAAAATAGAGTTCTACCGACACAATGTATTATAAGTATATTATAATGTGTGATAAATATATTATTTATGAATAAAACTTGTATTGTATGTGTTTTATAAATAGTTATATGTATTAAAAATGCATTATAACTTATAAGTGTGTAGTGAAAAAAATGTGTTGCGATAAAATATGAATGATAAATATTTCTTAATATATATAGCGTATATATGTAGTTTCCATATGTGTAATGTAACTGTAAGTTTCCTAAAAAACCAAAACCATGTAGGTAACGGATTATTATTTATTGGGCTTTATCGCCGTGTTTGCTGAAAAACGAACGGGGCTTCACTCGTTTTCTAACGTCAGGCCCAACAGCCCAAGATAAAATCGTCAAACCTATAAATTTCCTTTCCATTTAATCTTACCACTTCTCTAGAACAACAAACTTTCATCCATGGATTCTTTACCGGTGAATTGGGAGGCACTAGACTCTCTGATTATCGATTTCGTCAAATCGGAAAACCTAATCGAGGACTCAGGCTCTCCTTCAACTTCGCCGTCGACGTCTCTGTCGCCGTCTTCGTCAACCTCATCTTCATCTTCTTCCTCTTATCAGTCAAGATTACTTATTCGGCAGATCAGACGTTCAGTGGAGTTTGGTGACATTGATGCCGCTATCGATCTCTTGCGTGTGCATGCGCCTTTTGTTCTTGATGATCATCGTCTTCTCTTCTGCTTACAGAAGCAGGTAACTTGCTGTTTGTCTCCAGACTTAAAATCTCAGAACAACAGTGAATTAATTCTCTCTGTTTTGAACTTTCTAGTATCATAGTTTCTCTAACTCACCAATTTCATTTAGTTAGCGAGGATTTAAAATTAATTGACGCAACTTCTGAAGACGTTTTCGAGTTACTAGTTTGTTAAGTCTAGTCTATCTGACTTGCATATGTACAGATGCCACCTGATTATTGTCTTACCTTTTCCTTATTGAGGTTGAAAGCCCTGAAGATAGAGTTGGGGCGCTTTGTCCTTACCTAGGTTCTTCAACGCCCCACGGGTTCGCTCTTGTAAAGGGCATAGAGATATTTTAATTGTTAAAGCAATATTATGGATGATTTTAGTATAAAATACTAGATATAAATTTTAACATGATAAAATTAGTCATTAATCTTTATTAGAAAAGTTAAAGATCAAAATGGTTTTTGAACTTGATTAAAATTCATTTAATTAGGCTTCTAACGATATACTTGTTTCTTTTCATTTGTTGTTACATTTTCTTGCAACACTCAGAGACATATTCCCTTACCCCTATGTATTTCTTCATTGAAGTGCCCCCTTTAATTATGCTTTAAGCGAAGAGTCACTTGGTGTGTTTCTCTACCATTTTCCTTTTTTTTCATCTTTCTTATGTGATTAACCACAAGCCAACAACTGTTGAGTTGAGTGAGAGGTTGATCACTGGGTGACACATTTTGGATTTCAAAAATCTGAAGAGGCTTTCTGGAGAAATCTTAGAGTTTCAGTTCATCTATGAAACTTCTTGGTGATATGCTTCACCGAAGTTATTTTTAGGTTCAAATGTCTGTCCGTGCAAACTCGTTGGTAAATGAAGTCAAATTTTTTCGCCATGCTTCACTTTGACAAATAATTGATGATCCTTGAAACTTGTCTCCATGATTTTTATGCAGAGGTTTATTGAGCTTTTGAGGAAAGGAACTGCAGAGGACCGAGAATCTGCCATTAATTGCCTCCGAGAGTCACTGGCACCTTGTGCGTTGGATGCATATCCAGTAGGTCCCTGCATATTCAATTGAATTCCCTTATCAACATTGACACTAGTGAATACCTCTTGGATCTGTCAACACCACAATTTATTTTAAAATTATTTTTTTGTAATTACAACACGACTTATATATATACTTGTCGTTGTGTATGTTTCTCAATAAGTTATGTTTATGCAGCACATAGATAATATTTGTTTTGACAAGATCATTCCTGGTGTTTCTTTGTGGTTCAAGGATGGAATTTCTCATCCTAGGTTCTTTGTCATAAATCATGTTTTCCATAGATACTGGTTATGCTAGATGATAGTGACTTGAATGCTATCCTCAGGTTCTCGCCACTTTGGATCCCATTACATCAATTCCATACTTACAAAATAGTACATTTAAGTTCTCTCAATCTCATTAGCAAAAACAATTTTCTATGTGTATACTTAATCCATATATGAGAATCATTTCGCTTCACATGGTTCTCCTTCACTTGGGTTCTAATGAATGTTTAACTTTTTATCTTAAGGAAGCATATGAGGAATTTAAGCATATTCTTCTTGCCTTGGTTTATGACGAAGAAGATAAGAATTCTCCAGTGGTGAGTGAGGTAAGAGGTTATTTCATTGGCCTCGAGTAAGAATTCCATAAATGTTCATCTGGCAGCAGTTAGAGGGGTTTATTCAGATTTTTTTTGGGTAACGAAGATACTGAATGTCTCATTTTAGTAGAAGTGACTAATGTCTTTGCACATCACTATCCCAGTGGTCTCCAAGGAGGAGGATTGACATTGCTGGACTGCTGTCATCTGTTTTAAGGGCTCATTTATGTGCATATGATCCTCTTTTTGCAATGTCATTGAGGTACTTGATAAGG
Source organism: Solanum stenotomum (assembly GCF_019186545.1). Lineage (NCBI taxonomy): Eukaryota > Viridiplantae > Streptophyta > Magnoliopsida > Solanales > Solanaceae > Solanum > Solanum stenotomum. Next base: position 45,855,088 of record NC_064293.1, read on the forward strand.
TTGGTACAACTTCCAGATGATCCATGACAAGCTTAGATGCTCATTCAAAACCCAATGAAATGGAGACTCCTTATAATTCGTTCATCAGAGATCCAAGTCCTCTTACTATTCTTTTTAAAATTTCACAATCATTTTGCAGCATACACAAGTTGTTTTGCTTTCGTCAGGGAGTTCCGTCACCTATATCAGATCTTACGCAGAGATTACTTCTCGAGGACCGTGACCCCCCTGCAACACCACTTGAGAGTTCCTATGAAGCACCTCCGTTTGATGAGGTTATAAATCTTAGCTACTCTATTACAATTCTGTTGTAATTGTTTTGGTTATTAAACCTGAAGAGGACGCGGTTTGTAAATGTGGTAATTCTCTTTTGTTGTTTTATTATATTTTTCAGAAATTTTAGAGAATATAGAAAACCTCTGGTGTTAGAAAGCCCCTAATTTGCCTTTAAAGACAAATTATTGGATATTGGAGTAAAATGTGTCCAATCAGAGTGGTGACTGGTTGGTATTAAAAGATTCCTATTATAGATGCCAACTAGTTTTGGTTGGAGGCGTAATTGTTCGTAAAATTTTTTGATTACTTTTTTTTTTTTTTTTACCCTCCTTAGGAGCTCCCACCCCTTTTGCTCCCTTGGTGACTCGAACTCGCAACCTTCGGGTTGGAGTAAGATTTTTGGTGCTTAGTATAATGTGCATTATTTGTTGAAGTTTAAACTGCCTTATCTTCTTTTTCTGGGGGACCAGGCTTTAGAAATTCTTCTAATGATCTAGGCATTGTGTCACATCAATATTTTATGAAATTAGGTGGACATACAAGCTCTTGCTCATGCGGTAGAGCTTACAAGGCAGGGGGCTATTGATAGCTTGAGATTCGCCAAGGGTGACTTATATCAAGCATTTCAGGTTAGTATGCTGAAGTATTTGCTATTTAATAGTAGCTGTTTGCTAAAATCTGAATTATCTGCAACATTACTTTAAACTGGGTTAGTTTCTCATAGATGCTTGCATATATCACACTATTTCTGCCACAATTTTCTGATGGTAATTTGAAGTCTAGTGATGTCCTCGTCCAGCATCACCCTGCTGTTGCATTGAGTTATGCAAAATGTATGTCTAGTAATAACTGGTGAAGCTGAGAACATTGTTGATGGTGTTCTATATAGCCCCCTAATTTTGGGGTATTTTCTGTTTCTTGAAATGAAGCTGTTATTAAAGTTATCTGCTTTTGATGGAGTAGAGAAGGATCTTGTATACTTGAGGGAATAGCCTCTTACCCCTTATTTCGTTTTTGTGCACCCATGAGGTTTTTGTTTGTATAGAAGATTGGTTGTCATTAGTAGAAAACCATGTGTTTTGTAAGGTTTTCTATTTTTGTGGTGTACTTCGTGTAGATGGTCGAGTTTTTACCCCCTTTTGAATGAATTTTATTACATTGTCAAAAAAATTGAAGTTATCTGTTCAACAAATCAGGCTGTATGATTTTTTTTTGCTTCAACAACAATTCATTTTCTTTTCACTAAATGGAAAATCACTGTGTAGTTCTTTACTTGGGCTGCCAGTGGCTTTTCTCAGTAAAAAAATTCGAGGATGGGACTGAGAATGATTTCGTCACACATTTGCGTTCTTGTTGAGTTGTTTTCTGTTTCTTGTGGTGTTCTAGATTTTCTGCGATTTGCTGATGAGGTAGATCTAGCTTGTTAATTGTACAGCTTTGAGGTCAAATAGTAGAAAATCACAAATACTTCTGTTGAGATTGTGCCTGTAACTTTGCTGTTGCAGAATGAGCTGTGCCGAATAAGATTGGATGACCCCATGTTTGATGAGCTTGTTCATGAGCATTGTGTCTATAGGGGTTTTGTCAACTTCAGTGTGGTAGATTCTCCTGGTAACTTTCTGAGCAACTTTACTTTCCATTCTTACATTCTGTTTGCTAATATGTTTCTCAAGGCTGGCTTTTATATTTTTTCCATTACCCAGGGATGCAACTTAGTATCAATGACGATCAATCAGAGTCTGGACAATTATCAAAGAACTGTTCCACAGAAGTTGGGGACGGAAACACTAAACTTTCTGGCAGTGACACGTCTGCCTCTCAAGTTATCATGGAGGGATCACCTGAAAGTAATACCAACTTGGCTAGCATTCAAAGTACTGATACTGAAGAGCGTTACCCTAGTGAAACAAGTTATGGAGATTGCAGTACCAGTGGGACTCCTCAGTTTGAAAAAGTTCTGCAGAAAAATAAGTGTCTTAGAGTTGGCGAAACAAACAAGCGGAAAAGATGGAGGGGGAGACATGAAAACACTGAATTTGTGTCTGGACCTACCAGTGAAAGGAGCAGAGAAGATCTTAATGCCGACACGACACTGTTGAAAGATCAGCAGGCATGTATTTTGTTTTTTCAAAGTAGAACATATAACAAGAGAAAGTAAAAGAAAAAAAGGATGCGGAAGTAGTGTTCGAAGTAATCATTGCTTTGACACCTTTCATTACAGGTTTCTCCAAAATCGTGCTTCCTGAATATGATGAAGAATAGAGAGGACAAGCATGAACTTGTGCTGGGCTTGAAGGAATTAGCTAGCAGAGGAATGACAGAGGAGGTTGTTGAGGAGATTAATGAGATGGATTCAAACTTTTTTGTGCAGAACCCTTCTCTGCTTTTTCAACTTAAGCAGGTATGGAAGTTAAAACTTCTGCTTGGGACAAAGATCAGTAGAAGTTATAAAGCATGTTTATATTGATTAAGGCATTTAAGAAATAATCCTCTGGGCAGGTTGAATTTTTGAAGCTGGTTGGCTCTGGGGATCATACTCAGGCACTGAGGGTAGCCTGTTCTTTTCTGGGTCCTTTGGCTTCTAGTCATCCTGATCTGTTGAAGCCATTGAAGGAGACTTTGCTAGCTTTGCTCAAACCTAATGAAGAGGCATTTAATGATCGCTTGCCCTTATGTGTTCTTGCCAATACACTCCAGGTATGACATTCTGCACTCTTTATGGTAAAAACAGGTCCCAGGTGAACTGTTGCCAGCTAATCTTTTCCCACCCTTATGTCCCCTTTATCTCCTTGTCTGTGTATCTGTGTATATGCAAGACTGGAGTGTTGTTTCTTGATTCCAGAATGCACCGTGCTTTAAGTACTCTTGTCCCAGGTTGGATGACATTGTTTGTCTGCTGTTAAGGCTAAGAAAAGAAGTTTAAGTAACAGCTTGATGATAGAAATATAGAACGTCCTACATCAGGTGTATTAAGGTTTCTAAAGGGGGTTATAATAGTAATGGGGCACTTACCCATTGCCTTCTGTTTCTTACTTGAATGCTTATATTCTTGGTATGGTATCCGAGGAAAACATTGTTAAATTCCTTCTCAGAACCATGTTCTCTCTAATCACTGTTTTCTAGTGTTTTGAATTTTTTTGGCTCACTCAAACAATTGAGTCACTAACTTTTGCTCTGGTTCCACTTCTCAGCTTATTGAGTTAATGTTTCCTGCTCTCCTATGTCAGAGCAAAGAAGGCCCACTCTTTGTCCTTACCCTCCTTAATGATCGGGTCTGCCAAGGTGTTTTGTGAACCTTGGAACCAGGTTATTTGTGTAGGATAGTGTTAGAGATATAAACGCCCCATAGTTCCATAGGGGGTTTATGCTGAGCTACTCCATGCACAACGAGCTTTGAATTGGATGCTTAAATTCTTTCACCAGAGATTCCCAGAGAATGCAGAGAAGGCACTGATTGTGGAAAAAACATAAACAAGAATGATGAGATTCTCTATTTCTGAAATCTGACACAAAGATACTGGAATTAAATGAGTGATAGTCTGGTTTGAGCTGTTTTACTGATTTTCAATAGACAGTTTCACTGTTTTTCAATACACAGTTTCAAAGGCTTGTTAAAGGCTGAGTGCTGCTTGGATGGTTCTACTCTATAACAAGGAAAAACAGAGAGAGTGAGAACTTTATGTTGGAAAAATGTATTAATCAATAGGTAATTCCAATCTTTTGGGATATTTTTGGTTTATCCTTATTCGGTGAGAGAAACACAGTCAAAAGAACAGTGTAGTGTTGTTTTATGAATGTCAATAAGACAACAAGCAAGAACTGGATTTGTTCTCATTCCCAGTTTTTCACTTCAGTTTCCTGAATATTGATTCTTTAGGTGGGCATTTGCTTCAATTTGAAGAGTGTTGCCAAATAAATTTAAAAAAGACCGAGAGGAAGGTAATTGTATTATATATATCAAGCTAGCACTAAGGAAGTGTTGTAGTAATTACAAGTGTGCAAAAACAAAAATAAAAATCCTTTCTAATCTTACAGGGATTCTAGGAGGCTAAATATAGATTTTGCTTCATTTATATAACTTTTTACTGATAAGGAAATAGATCTTGGGTGTAAATCAACCCTAGAAGCTAGCTCATGGTTGGACATCTGGACTGTGGAGACTCCAACACCCCCTCGTGCGCCCAAGATTTGACTGCGGAGAATATAATATGGGAGCCCAACGTGGGGTAAATCAAGAATTGAGATGGACCTGACTTTGATACCATGATAAGAAGATGGACTTTGACATAACTCAACCCCAAGAGCTACATGAGGATTGCCCAAAGATCATATAAGAAACCAAACACCCCAGCTATAGCCGATGTGGGACTATGATGTTTGCAAAAAAAAATAGTTAATTGTTTTTTAACCATATGCCACTTTAATTGTTTGTTCTCTGGATTTTCTTCATTGGTGTGGAATTGTAGTTCTTGTTCTTCATAACCAATTAATATTTGGGAATATTCAACAAAATATTGTTGTTGCTCTGAATTGTACAAGCTTTTTTCATTGTAGGAGGGGCCAGTGTTATTAAAAGTGAAAAGCGCAAAGAAGCTCGAAGGTCCGTGGGGGCTTTTTAAGCGCAAATAAAGTGTGGGCTTTAATGTAAAAAGGCGCAAAGGGAGGAAAAAATGAAATCAAGGCTAATAATTATAAACATGAGTGACAAATATATGACTAAAGAAATTGAAATTTTTTTATGATAAAGTGAAATATCAATTGTTTAGTGTCACTTCTTCACTTCTTCATAAGAGGCTCATTGACAAGGAAAAGTTTGTCTTAGAACTTTGATGACGACATTGAAGCGCACATAAAGCGAGGCGAAGCGCTCAACACGTTTTGAGCCTCGCTTTTAGGGCTTAAAGCGCGCCTTTGATAACACTGGGAGGGGCAAGGGGTGTTGAGTGTTTATTTTATTTTGGGGTGAGGGGGTGGGGGTGGGGGTATTGTGTACGAATGCTCTTTGATTTACCTAGTAACTTATGGTTTAGTTACAAATTAGGACTTGGGAGCATGTTAATGTTACTTCCATAAAAATCTGACTTACATAGTAATTAAAATATTAAATGGCAAACACTAGCATATCACTAGGAATGGCAAAATTAGCCCATAAAAGCACGACTTGTGCAACCCGCACCTCAGACCATTTTGACACGCCAAATTTAGCCGATTTAAACATTGGGCTGATATGTAGCCCAAATTGATCAATGAAAAATCTTGTGTTTTAGTGTCTTGGCTCACCTAATTTACTGTCACAATTTTGTCCATGCAAAGGTTGCTATTGGTAGGAGGCTTAATATTGAAGAGCCCCAGCTTATGAAGATCATAAGGGCCACACTGTATACACACAGTGAGTGGTTCAAACTTCAAATGTGTAAAGATCGATTTGAAGGGCTCTTAAGGATCGACGCCCTGAAGGAAGTTGGTGCCAAATTGATTGTAGATGCTTCCAGATTGGATGTTGACATGAGCACTGATGGATCATCTCAAGTTACTGGTTCCTCAAATAATAGGAAACAGGAAGATGGCAGTCCAACCCAGTCATCGGCAAGAGATGTTGGATGTGATGAAACTGCAATACTAAAAGTTATGGTGAGTTTTTTCTTTCTTCTGGTTTTCAAGCTTGCTTCTAACTTTATCCTTGTTATTGCATCTCGATGAACCTGTTGTGAAAGCCCTTCTACTCGATACTATTCTATTGATGTGTATCTCCCCTGGTTACCATGTGCTGCTTGTCAGCAGATTATGTTAACTTTCTAGGTGCTCTCATTATGTGCCACTTTTTCAGGTCATTTTTTAGTGCAGCAGCTACTTATTTGTGAATATTTGGTGCAGGAATTTCTGGCATTGCCCAGAGCGGATGCAATTCACCTCCTTGCGCAGTACAACGGGAATGCAGAGATGGTCATTCAGCAGATATTTGCATAGCCCCTAGATTATAGCTGAACAGTAATATTCGTTTATTTGTTAAATTATTTTATTGTGCCATAAATTCTTACCTGTGAGGCTTATTATATGCTGAAAGGGGATGGAATAACTTGTAAAAGAAAACAACAAAAAATAGGTGGGAAGGGGATGTCTTTATGTGTAGCCTGAAGTTTTTTCCGCGTCAAGTATGATATTAGTTGATGAGAGGGTTGATTATGTAAAGTGCTCTGTAAATAGCCTTCAGTTCCTTCGCCATATTTAGTTGGACGGAGCATCCAGTGGATGAAGAAGTTGAACTTCTGTGCTCTTTAAGTTGCAGAATCTTATTGATTACTTCAATTTACCGTGGGTTTACTGATGCAGTGTTTGTTGCAGTGCGTCTACATTAGTCAACTTAACTTTGCTTTAGGAGTCTTTGAAGTTGCAAATCGAGTTGAACATATATAGGTAATTAAAAAATAAAGTAAACAAATGACGTCACTTTATGCATTTATAACAGTTTTGCCATATTGCTACATTGACTTCTTTCTTTTATGTACTTATAGGGAAGTATTGCCATATTGCTTCATTGACTGATACACAGAATGATATGCTACTAAAGATCCACCAATACTATAAAGATAAAAGGATTGGGCAAAGATCGAACGGAAATACTCAATACATTCAGGCCGTAGCAACAAAGTGGATGACAAAATAACAATACAATGCCATTTAGACTAACCGACTTGCTGAATTTTATCTCGTCTGATATAGTTATTTATTGTTTTTAATTTTTCAAAAAAGAATATCAACACACGAGCCGCATTTCGATGTAAATCAATCAAAACTCAAAAGAAAACAGAAATAAACATGGAAATTTACCTTTTCCCTTTCACCCTGTTTGAATTGTACAGCCAACAAGTGTCCAACTCAAAACCCTCGTTAAGCTAAGGAAACAGAGCTTTAGATGGATTTTAGCAGCGCGATTTATCTATTTCAATGTTCAGGTTCATCTGGAAGCTGGTTCAGATAATGTTACGTTTATAAGAGCTCCATCAAGTGCTTTACTAAAGGTTGAGGTTCCTCTTGTATTTAGAGGAGAGGATGTGTCCCCCGGTTTGAAGAAAGGTTAGTAATTGATACATCTGCCTTTTCCTCTTGGTAACTAATTGCTAAAAACATGTTTTTTATTTTATTTTATAAAGTCTTCAATTTCCTTACTATGTAGGTTTGCGCAGTGATGTATTGAAACTTATGTTACACTTGGATCAGTTCTTTATCCTAAGGTGTAACGGCTGGTTTTCTTGAATTTATTAAATGCTAATATTATATGGTTATGATGGGTGTAGATGTTTCTCAATGGGTGTAGTCTAGCTGTTGTAATTGGAGTGAGCCATGGGAGGCTAGGGTTCAAATCCTGAATTAAATGAAACATGCCTGGTGATTTCTTGCTATTTGTCTAAGTCTTGGTGACAACCCTGCTGGTTTGCCATTAATCAGCACCGACAGTCTTACCCTCTAGATGGAATGTATTATCTGTTGAAAACATCTCTTGATCAGATCCTATCATTTTAGTGTTCAGGAATCAGGAGGAGGTTCCAGTTAGCACAATCTTAGGCCTTCACTATGTCAAGTTTTCTTAGACCTCCTGGTTCTTTTTGAATAATTGACGATCAAGGCACTCATTTCATGTTACTTCAAATCAATGCAACTATTACCCTCTTTATTCTTTCAGCAAGTGATTTTGAAATCATTTACTAACTAATGAATGAATCATTTTTTTATTTGATTACTTTTATTAAGTCAATAACAAGTAACGGGTGCCTTCATTCGTTGTTTGAATCTAATAACTAAAACATAATTTTCAAATAAAAAAAAATGGATTCAATGGAATTAATATTTCGAATTTATAACTTGTAAGTAATAAATTCCTTACATTTAATCATTTAATACAGAGTTCGAAAAGGTCAAATCGTTGATGATTCCATCATCTCATATAAAATAAAAAATGATTCATTCATCATTATATGTATTAAATGATTAAATAGGGAATTTATTACTTACAAGTTATAAATTCAAAATATTAATTCCATTGAATACAAAGAGGTTCAAAGAATAAAAGACATTTTGCCATAATTCAATGGAACTAATATTCAATGGAATTAATATTTCAAATTTATAACTTGTAAGTAATAAATTTTCCACATTTAATCATTTAATATATATAGTGATGAATGAATCGTTTGTTATTTTATTACTTTTATTAATTCAATAACAAGTAACGGGTGCCTTCCTTCGTTGTTTGAATCTAATAACTAAAACATAAATTTAAATAAAAAAAGAAAAAAAAACGGGTTTCACAAGTAAGTAGTGTGTAACAGCTAACACACCACGTGTCACCAACTCTTCAATCTTCCAACAATAACCTTTTACAACACTCAAAATTACAACTCACTCTTTTTATTCAAAAACAATCCCAAAACCTTTCCCTTACAGAAGTAGAAAAAATTCTAAAAGCAAAATAATGAAGAAATTTGTGTTTCAATCGAATCGATTGAAAAAGTGATACTCTTAGATATTGTTGAAAGAGTGACTTGTGGGTCATTCAAAGACTTGATTAATCTATGACTGAGGTATATAAAAATAAATATATATACGGAGATTTCTTAATTGTTTTCATCAAAATTTTCCTAATTTATTGTTTTTTTTTTTTTCAGTTCAAAGCTATTCAATACAGTTGGTAGTGAAGAAAGCGTTTACGAAAATGTATCATTTGCGAACTTCCCACTATTCTCATGATTTGTGAGGACAAGAAATCAAATAGATAAGAGGGCTTGTTTGTGAATCGGGGCCGGCAATAGAGAGGCATTGTACAAAATAGGGACGGTAATTTTTTTTTCTTAATTTTCAGCTTGCTATTTTTAGCTTGATTTTTTACTCACAAATTTAAAGATGGTTATGTATTAAGATGGTTTCAATAATGTTTATTTTGTTAAGACGGTTTTTTTAAAAAAAATAATTGCCTGGAGCTTGCATTGGGAAGCAAAAAAAGGACACATTGACGCAACATGTGTGCTTGCCATTATTTTCATTTTCGCGGGCGGCAGTCGAACCGCGGTCAGATTCATTGGCCACATGAAGGAAAAACTCCCTCAAAGAAAAGAAATAAAGCAATGGAGGGAGAGTCTAATCTATATGATAGATAATGTTTGGGTTAGTAATCCAATATTTTTGACTCAAATACCAAATCCTTGTTGCACTGGTGAACACGAGAATACTGTTCAAGGAATGAATGACATGTTGATAGTGACGACGATCAACCTTGTTGTGGTTGTGATGATGAGGTTGATCATGTCTTTGCTCTTTTGCCAAACTTTGGATTCTAATTTAGGTTTTTTTTTTGTAACTTTTGTTTGGGGCTAAATTATGTGCATAAATTGCTACTTCCAATGTCTTTTTAAGACCAATTTATGTGCTTGTAATTATGTGCATAATATTTTTGCTTCTCAATTATGAACTAATTTTATTCTACTTTCACTTTCTTACTTATTCAACAAATCTGTGTTGTAGTGGATATAGCAAGACCACACGTTCGAAAAACAATAAAAGTTTTCAAGTTCATCAAAATCAGATGTTTGAAATTCCCACCCCTACAAAAAGAGTAATTTAAAAAAAAAATACTTTCTTTCTTATTACTTATTCAACAAATCTGTGTTGTAGTGGATATAGCAAGATCACACGTTTGAAAAACAATTAATTTTGAAGTTCATCAAAATCAGATGTTTGAAATTCCCACACCTACAAAAAGAGTAATTTTAAAAAAATAACTAAAATGGGGACCTAACCTAGACTCGTGACCTATGAACTAATCGCTTAAGCTTTAACCATTCGCGCTGCAATAGCATTCGTTCATAATCACAAAATTTATTTATTCTTTTCATATCAGTTATTTAATGAATATAACTAGGCAATTTTTAAATAAGATATTATAAATAAATATAGTCTAATCACCCCTAAAATGTGAAAATAAATTGAACGAAGGTTGAGATATAACTCATCGTACTACGATATATACTCAATTATATCTTGGTCACGATTATATTCATCACATTCACTTGACTTGTATTTCTGAAGAAACATCACTCATAGAATAATATATCATTTACGTTTATTTTCATCATAATGTGACTTGACTTATACTAAAGAAATGTCATCATTGGTTGTAAAAAAGATCCAAATATTAACTTTTACACTCTTTTTTACCAAAAAATTACAAAATTTAAATTATTGAAATTCCCACACCTACAAAGAGAGTTGTTTTTAAAAAAATAACTAAAATGTGGGGACCTAACCTAAACTCGAACTCATGACCTATGGGGAATAATCATTCGCGCTACAATAGCATTCGTTCATAATCACGAAATGTATTTATTCTTTTTATATCAGTTATTTAATAGTGAATTCAAATTCTAGACTTTTAGTATCTACTACATTAGTTTTTGAATTGAAATATTTGCTAATATATGTTTAATAGCAATAACATAATCGTTGTTGATTGATGAAAGGAAACACGGATAACATGTGAGATGATATCTATTTGCTTGCGCTTTTGTTTTTCTTTATTTGTTTTTTATTTTTAATAATCATCGGCCCTCCCCAGACCCCACTTAGTTGGACTTCACTAGGTATGTTGTTATATTTTTAATAATTATTGGTTAACCAATTTGGTAGGGTCATATTTGAATATCATCAAGAGAACGGTAAAGTTTCTATGCCCAGCGGATGTCATCCCTCCCTACATTGATGTAGACTTTGAGTGAGTTGGATGTTAACCAAAAGTTGTTAATGGGTGATCTGAGGGTTCATCCAACTTTGAAACTTATCCAACCAGAGGATCACCCTGTTGTCAAGATTGCCGGAGCAAGAGTTTCTGATCAAAAGAAATCGAAATGATTTTTACTGAAACTCTTAGAAAGCAAGCTTATTATGGAAGAGAGGATTAATTCAACAGCTTGGGACATTGTCAGCTGATGTTATTTACTGCATGACCTTGTTCATCTGTGTTAGTTAAAATAGGATGATTGGGTGATAGTATCTCAATTTTGTATATCAAATAGCCAATGCCCCAATAATTTTTCTCTTCTGGTCGGTGATATGTCAAATCATGACAGATCGCAGAAATCAGACCCGAATTTCTGAAGCAGCAGCAACTTGATTTCAGTTGAAAGTTTACTTTTATATTTTAAAAAATAGGGGGTGCCACAAACAGCTACCTTGTCATTTTTATGTTTGGAACCTTATATTTGATTTACCTTTATACTTGGTTTTATATGGAGTGAATTACTCAGGTACTTAATTATGTGAAATTACTTACTTAAGAATTTAATTTCTCTTAGAGATAGATTACTTCAGCTTATCACGTGTTTACGGATGCAGCAGTTTGTGTCTATATTGGTTAACTTTGTTTTTGGAGTCTCCCAAATGGATCGACTTGAATACCATGTATTTATATGAAAGCATAAAAAGGAATGGCTAAGTCGGAATATTATTAAACTGAAACAAACAATACATTAAAATGAATGACAATACAATTTCATTTAGACTGGCCGGCATTGGACTGGCGGAACTTTCTCTCGTCTGAAAGTGTCTTTGCGAACCTGCAGCAATTGAAAATGAGGCAATGATCAGTACTATTTCCTCAGCAGTTTATATATAATGATGAATGTGATAGACAAGTGTACGCACCTTCGAAGAGCTTCCTTGTTGGTTCCTCCGTTCTCAACTGCTTCATAAACTCCTTTGTCTAAGTTTATCTTGGAAGTTGGTTTGTCCAGCAACCGTTCTCCTACCTTAACGAGGCCTTCTAAGTTTTCCTTTGTCGCTATATCAACTGAGGCCAAGTTCCCTGTCAAAGTGTCATCCTGGTCGTATCAATCAGCAGACGAGATTAATTAGTAATCTGAAAAATAATTGTTATAACATGACAACAGGGGCGGCTCTAATAAATCAGTGGCCTACAGCCAAATTCGAATGGAAGTCTTAAATTCGAATATATTTTTTTATGAAGTTTATTATAGCCAATTATTTAATTTTTCTTGAGACATAGTACTCATAATTTATCATACTTCTATTACTTCTTTGCTCTTTTATGAAAAGTTTATATTTTCTACAAATAATACTCAATATTTTTTAAAAAAAAATATGTATAACATTTTTTTTTTTTTTTAAATGAGGCCCCTCAAATTTTGGGGCCTAAGGCGNNCTCCTTTGTCTAAGTTTATCTTGGAAGTTGGTTTGTCCAGCAACCGTTCTCCTACCTTAACGAGGCCTTCTAAGTTTTCCTTTGTCGCTATATCAACTGAGGCCAAGTTCCCTGTCAAAGTGTCATCCTGGTCGTATCAATCAGCAGACGAGATTAATTAGTAAATAAGTCAAGTAAATTGTTATAACATGACAATTCCGTGTGATAGATATATATATATATATACCTGGATTCGGAGGTATTGATCATCCGATTGAAGAGCTTTGAAAACCACAAAGTTGTGATAATCAACCATATCAGCGCTTGCTTGATTAAAAGCTTCAATGATTGGTGTGGAGTTGTCATGAGTTAGCCAGCTAAGTAATCCCCATTTCGCAGCCATTTTAGCATTGTATTTTCCCTCGTTCTTTGCATTGCCTGTCCCCAGTGAGATCACTAGAAAACGACCATATTCCATGGGCTTGATAGGAAATAAGTCTTCATGCTTCATCAGTACTTGCTTTGTCACCTCACCAATTGCGATCAATGTCTAAAATAAACATCATACATATAAACAGTTAGTATTACCGGATTTTCTACTGTAAAATCATTCAAGAATTTTATCTGTACTATATATTTACCGGGTTATTAGCAGCCACACCACCATCAATTAGGTTGAATTCATGTTCATTATTTTGAGCATCCTTGGTCTTGAAACTATGGGGAGGTAGAAACGTTGGCGCTGCCGAGGTACTAATGCAAATGTCCGCCAATTCCGCATCCGAAACAGGTTTTGATTTTGTCTACAAATTAATTTCAAGTTGCTAATTTCACTTATTTTTTTTTATGATTTACAGTAATATTAAGGGGTATAGAAGACACACCTCATATGAGCTGAAGATGACAGGCTGAAGTTCCTTGATGTCAAAAGTTGGAATTACGACGGCAGTTAAGGTATCATGCAACCTGGTACCTCCTAGTAGTCCCTTTATAAGTGTGTGAAGATACTTCCCATCATATTTTGGTCCGTTCAACATTTTCGTTAGATTTATCACCCCACCAAATGGTCCACTGCAAAAATTAATCAAGAGATATAAGTGTATTTTAAGGGTGTGGTCTAACGGTTAATATATCCAAAAAAAAAATCAAGAATTGTATATATAAACTTAGGTAGCATAGTTTACCCGATCTGGTGAAAGATTTTGGGGGAGTGCTCAAGATAGAAAGGAGTAATATCTTTGGCAGCATAAAGAGGGCGTTTAGCTTTGTTCGGTGCAGCTAACATGGCTGTTACAAGGCCACCCGTGCTTGTTCCTGCTATCAAGTCAAAATAATCTGCGATTCTTGCATCTTCACCATCCAATTCCTGCAAGCAAAACCGATATATTCAGACGTGAGTGACAAATCTAAGATTCAAAGTTGATCATGAATTCAACTTTTAACATACTCTTGAACATATTCTTTTTTTTAACTCAATTACCTGAAGTTGTGATTCAAGGTATGCAAGGATAACCCCGGGAATGATTCCTCTAATTCCTCCTCCATCGATGGAGAGAATGGTTATTAGCTTCCCTCTGGTGGGAGGCGGCATTGCTACTCGACCTGCACCTTTGTTTTCCATCGGAATATCCAAAAGATAGTTCACGTAAAATAGGATAGATATAGAGATTAGTTCATTTCATATGCTAATCATGATTGGAATAAATAGACACATTGTCTTAAATGGTGATAATTATCATTAAAAAAAAAAAGAGGAGATAAATATTAAAAGTTACGTGTTTTTGTCTATGATTATTACAGCTAGGATATATAAACTAATCTTTGAAGAGTTCATGGACAAATCTCAACTGAGTCTTCTTCGACGAGAGTTCCACCATCCAATCAAATAAGATGGCTGAATTATGTCTTGAGTTTAACTTAATTAATAAATGAGGTAAACAATACTCTCTTTGTTTAATTTATTCGACTTAATTTGAAGTACGAGGATCAAAATAACTAAAGTTTGGTGTGAATATGAATAGAAATATTTAACTTTTTGAATATAATTTACATATTTAAAAACATATAAAAAGTATTGTAAGTTAAAATAGTTAACGAGTCACAATATTTAGAAAGTATTTGAAAATTTTTTTGTAAGAAAAATATTCTCTAAATGATAATTAAGACAAAGAAACGGAATTAAAGATTAGATAAGATGGAGTAATAGTTAAGAACTAGTAATAATATTTTTTATTGTTTCTTCAGCGTCTTGTCCAAGTAATTGTACCAGCATCTAATAATTCGAATTTATTTAATTACAAGTCCTGGAGGATTAATTGTTGGACATGCGTTGGTTTCAGTTAACAAATGCACGATTTCACACGTTTATCCCGCTTACCTTCTTTGAAGCATAGAACCATGTGAGGCAAAAAAAAAAAAAACTTCATTTAAGGTAATTTTATAAGATGAGCTTAATTCATGTTCTTTGACCTTTAAGATTCGTTAGAGTTTTTGATGATAGTTACTTAATGTTAAATTCTAGCTTACACCTATTGAAAATGCATCTCAAGCTAATATTCCATACTCTTAGGTATTGATAAAAAGAGTAAAAATGTCTGATATTGCCTTTATTAAAGTCAAAGTGATCTACATTCTAGTCCTAGAGGCATTCTTCGTCAAGATCAACTTGAAATACAGGTCTGCATCATCAGCCATCTAGATCTAGAATATTTTTTTATTAGCAAGAATATTTTATACTACTTGATAACAGCTTCATAGATAGTCTGAAAAAATTCATGGAGGTATTAAATTTTGAGGTAAGTTATAATTACATATTTTTAGAGAATGGCACCGTGTAAAAAATATTATTTAAAAAAATTATGTGGGGTGGCCCGTGGCCGGGTGGGGTAGGGCGGATTAAAGTCTTCGCGGACTTATCCGTTCCTACGTTAAGGTTTTCCAAAGGGGGTGTGCTCTACCCATTGTCTTAAGGTATTTACTTGAGCGCTTATATGAGAAAGGAAAAAATAACATTGTTAAATTCCTTCTCATAATCTTGTTGTCTGACTTCTTTTTTGTCTCTTCACTTCTATACAGATAGTAACGGAGCAAGGGAGGGGGACTTAAATCCGCGAAGATTTCAATCTGTCCCATCCCACGTAACAATTTTTTTATTTTAAACCGCCCATAAATCAGCACTATTCTTTTTTTTTTTGAATGTAAACATAGGGTGTCGTATAAAACCAATTGATGAACTATCTACTTATAAATTAAACAGGACCAAATAAATCATAAAAGTAGGAAATTTTTGGGAGATATTGCTACAAAAGGTATGCAACTTTAATTCCACCAACATTATATTATAAAGGCATAAAAATAATTAAGTAGGAACATTATTAAACTGAAACACACAATTAATACATTCACGCTGTAGCAACAAAGTGGATGAGACCAACGGGCTACTGCCCGGCATTAGCCTGACGGAATTTTCTCTCGTCCGAAAGTTTCTTTGCAAACCTGTAACATTTTAGAACGATAACAACTCGTTAATATAATGAATGTTCCACGTCTAAAAATTCGATAGACAAATCATGTACCTCCGTAGAGCTTCCTTGTTGGTTCCTCCATTCTCAACAGCTTCATAAACTCCTTTGTCTAAATTAATCTTAGAAGTTGGTTTGTCCAGTAACTCTTCTCCTACCTTGATGAGACCTTCTAAGTTTTCCTTTGTCGATATGTCAACTGAGGCCAAGTTCCCCGTCAAAGTGTCATCCTGGTCATATCAAATAAATGTACGATTGATCATTGATAGGTTAAATAAATAAAGTTATATATATATAATTGAAGGTCGAGGTACACCTGGATTCGGAGGTATTTATCGTCTGAGTGAAGAGCTTTGAAAACCACAAAGTTGTGATAATCAACCATATCAGCGCTTGCTTGATTAAAAGCTTCTACGATTGGTGTGGAGTTGTCATGAGTTAACCAGCTAAGTAATCCCCATTTCGCAGCCATTTTAGCATTGTATTTTTCCTCATTTTTGGCATTGCCTGTACCCAGTGAGATCACTAGAAAACGACCATAATCCATAGGCTTGATAGGGAATAAGTCTCCATGCTTCATCAATGTTTGCTTCGTCACCTCACCAATTGCGACCAATGTCTAAAATATATTCATGATCGATCACATACATAAAAAAAGAAAAAAGTGATCAATCATTATCAAGTAGTGGTATTCAAGAATTTTGTCTATTTACCGGGTTATTAGCAGCCACGCCACCATCAATTAGGTTGAATTCACGGTCTTTATTTTGAGCATCCTTGGTCTTGAAACAATAGGCAGGTAGAAATGTTGGTGCTGCAGAGGTACTAATGCAAATATCCGCCAGTTCCGCATCCAAATCAGGTTTCGAATTTGCCTACAATATAGTTGAGTGTTTATTCGTCTTTTTCTTCAACTTGTTAATTTCACCTATATCTCTACAAGTTGTTAAACAAAAGAAGGCACACCTCATATGAACTGAAGATAACTGGCTGAAGTGTTTTGATGTCAAAAGTTGGAATTACGACAGCAGTTAAGGTATCATGCAACCTGGTACCTCCTAGAAGTCTCTTTATAAGTGCATGAAGATATTTCCCATCATATTTAGGTCCGTTCATCATTTTTGTTAGATTTATGACTCCAGCAAATAGTCCACTGCAGCAACTAATCCCACAAAATTAAAAGATATACGTTCATTGTAAATTAAGTGTGGTCTGATACTCTAATTAATTAACTGTTAATGAGGTGGGTGAAAATTATAAAAGTGAGCAAAGACAACAACAACAACATGCCCAGTGAAATCCCACTAGGTGGGGTCTGGGGAGGGTAAAGTGTACGCAGACCTTGCCACTACCTCGTGGAGGTAGAGAGGCTGTTTCCGGGAGACCCTCAGCTCAAGAACCACAGATCTAAGTGACAGGAGAGATATATATAAAACATAACAACCAATACAAAAGATAGCGTGTAATCAACAAATGAGACAATAACAATAAGAAAGTAATGCGATGCGTGAAAAGTGAGCAAAGACAAAAAAAAAAAAAACTGCTGGGACTACTACAAGAACTGTGACTTATTATGGAGACAAAAGTCGCTGATAATGCCCCAAAAGTCGCTACTAAAAGTCTATAGCAGCGATAATTGGGTTGTAGCTAGTACTTCATAACTAAAGGTTATTTGTGAAGACAACTAAAAGTCGCCACAAGATATGCTCATTTGCGGCAACACTTATCACCAGAATGAGTCAAATTGTCCGCTACAAAAAAGTATTTTTTATCACACAAATTTTGGCCAAGTCGCCATAAAGTGAAGGATTTAGTGGTGATGTAGTCATCACAAAAAGTGAAATCTAATTAGTGACAACACCCATGCCGCTAGTGAAAAAGGATTTTTAGTAGCAACTCTTGTCGTGACAAAACCAATATGCCTAAAGTCTTGGTAGGAACCGACACATGGTTACCTTAGCAGGTATCCAATAGAATAGTTAAGGTAAATTATTGCCCATATAACACCATTATTTAAAAAAGAAACGAATTTCTTTTTATCGTAAAAAAATCAAGACATATATATATATATATATATAAGGGTGTGATTTGATAGTCAATTAAGTGAATGAAAATCATAAGAACATATCGTTCAAACAAAAGATTAGCTAGTACGTAGTTGACTTTTTCCCATATGTTCAAGTCTTGGTTTGCATAATTATGTCTGATACTTATATACTAATAGTAAGTAGAAGGTATCTGAAATAGCTAATCGAGTTGCCCGCAAGTTGCACTTAAATCACCCTTACCCCAAAAAGAAAAATCAAGAATGATATGTATATATAGGTAGCATGGTTTAACCTGATCTGAGGAAATATTTTGGGGGAGTGCTCAATATAAAAAGGAGTAATATCTTTGGCAGCATAAAGAGGACGTTTATCTTTGTTTGGTGCAGCTAACATGGCTGTTACAAGGCCACCCGTGCTTGTTCCTGCTATCACGTCAAAATAATCCGCAATTCTTGCATTCTCACCATCCAATTCCTTCAAACAAAATTGAATTAATATATCTATATTGTAGTACTTATACATATATATAGCCAACAAGTCGTGATAATTGTACTCTTGAATAATCTTTTTATTAATTTGTTTAGGTAATTAATTACCTGAAGTTGTGATTCAAGATATGCAAGAATAACCCCAGGAATAATTCCTCTAATTCCTCCTCCGTCGATAGTGAGAATGGTTATCAGCTTCCCTGTGTTGGGAGGTGGCATTGCTACTCGAGATGATTCACCTTCAACTTCCTTTTCCATCCGAATAGTATATATTAATCCAATAGATAATTATAATTAGAGCGATGTAATTACTTCATTTCATATGCTAATCATAATGCCATTAAATAGAAACATTGTGCTAACGTTTCAAAGATGAATTAATAAAGGAAAAAAATATTAATGTGTCTTTGTCATTGATAGGATATATAAACTGATCTTTGACGAGTTCATGGACAAAGTCGAGAGTTAATTTTAACTTGAAAGATTGTTGAAGAATATATTGAGTTCAAGTTAATTAATTAGTGAAGTAACAGTTAAGAGTATTAGTAGTATTGTTTTAAGTTTTTTTTACTGTCCTGTCCAAGTTGTATCAATTCTACCTGGGATCTGTTTTTTTATTATTCCTTTCTTTTAGTGGTGTTGCAGTATTAATGCTTTGTTCAAAATTTGATTTGCTTGTAGTGCAAGTAGAATATAATGAAGCTTAAAAATTAATACTCCTAAAATATGAAGGAGAAAAGTCTAACAAGGAAAAAAAAGTCAATACATAATGACTTGCAAGAAAACAGCGAAAATATATCTTGTATATTACACTTTTATCATTAATTATACTTAAGTGATACTTTATCTATGCCATTAAATCTGATGAGTTTCGAGTCCGGAGCCAAAGGGCAAGAAAATTTCAAAAGGGCAACAAGATTAATTATCAAATCAAAAGGGCAACTTTCTTTAACGCCGTTTAAATTCGTTTAAATTAGGATATTCGCCGTATGGCGCGGAACCCCGCGCGACTTGCAAGGCACGGCCGCCTTTTAGCCTTGTAAGGCTCAACAGCCCTGCGCCTTATGGGTTTCAGAGCCTTGCTCCTTCTTTTTTAAAAATAAAAATAAAAAATTGTTGTCTTTTTTGGATTTTTCAAAAAAATTTCTTACTGGCTCCTGACTCTAAATCTGATCATATTAAACTGGACAATACAGTGTTTAAGAAAGAAAATATAGTAATAAGATTTTAAAATAGTTTTAGGCATGTCGTAATGTATGATATGACTATAAGATTTTTGAAACTTTTGTTCTTGGGTTTTGTTTTTGGCACGACAGTATGCTTAATCCCGTTTATGATGTGAAAATCATATCAAATCTTATGAATCAAATCATATATATATTTTTTGAGATCTCTTGAAGAAAATCTGTTTTTTAATCCAACTAGTGGTAATACTTTCTTTAGGTTCTACATTTTATCCCAATCCTATCAATCAAACCAAATCATTTTTAGGTTTTTCTTTCCATATTGCCCCATCCTTGTAGCTAGATCAAAAAGGAACCTTTGGAGGGAGATCCACAATTATGGTCTCTGAGCATGTTATAATATTTGTGTGCTACAAGAACTTGCCATTATTCTTTTCAAAATAAATTTGAAAAAAATACAATTACATAAATAGACAGAATATGTATCTTTACTTAAATAAATAAGTCTTATAGTTAAATTAGTTGATTGGTGTAATTTAATTAACACTTGACCAATGTGGATAAGTATTTTTCAGAAAAGACAGTCTAACAACATCAAGGACAATTGAATTCATGGCTTTTTTCGCACTCCCTTTCATCACCAAAATCAATAGTATTTTTATTTATTTTTAGCGTAACTCAAATTCATAGTTATGGCTTGTGACTTATAAAAAATGATCAAGAGATTCTTTTTTGATCTCGTTATAAGGATATGATGTCAACTATTTATTTTTCTGATTTTCTTATAATACTAATCATACGATGTGATGTACATGATGCTTCATATTTTAATGTGCAAACGTGTTGTACCTAGTTCTTAAGTTTCTTCAAGATATACTTTGTACGCTATTGCCTGTTTGCCTTTGAAATATTATTGTATTTCCCACTATTATATTTCTATATCATGCTTCAGAGTACTTTGAATTATAAATAAGAAAAATTATACACGGCATTTATGGGTTAAAACAAATTAATTAAGGAACAGGAAAATCAACTAGAAGCAACTAATCAAATCTCGAACCAATTGATTTGTTATAACCGGACTTAAAAGAAAAGGTCAATTCCTCAAGCTCACAAAATTAATCTTGAAGGCCTAAAAACTCAGAACCTAGACTTGACATTTTTTATTCAGTGCATTCTCGAATTAAAATGATTAATCGATAAAAGAGTATTGTCACACTCTCTTTAAGGCAGGTGAAAGTTGAAAAATTAGCTTCTCCAGCCAAGTAGGATATTTTTCAACGGTTAATTGTTATGTATGTTTTATATACATAGTTGACCAGCACAATTGATGATAAGAGCTTCACCTGTGTATTAATTAATTAAATTAATATACGTGACAGATATGTATAAGTGCTATTTTTTCAACGGACCTGCCAACTGTATATTAATTCTTAGATGGAATGCTGATTTCAACTGTGTAACTCTTGTTTTTCTAGCTAAATGTCTAAGAAAATTTAGACCGGAAGTATCAATGAAAGGCTACGTCTTTAATTATAAACCCAATAATATTATGTATCTTGATAAGAGTATACAGCAATGGAAGAAGAAGAAGATGAATTAGAGAGGAGATGTATGAAGATACATGGGAGAAGCAAATAGGAACCTTCTCATTATCAATCAACGCATCTAATATGAATAATACTCATACATCAGTATTTAAAGCTACAGTCTATAATTGAACTAACTCTAACAGAAATATAACTAACTTTTTTAACCAACTATCTAATTAGTTACAAACAACTTAATTAGACTTAATTGAACAACTGGCATATATGTATAACTTCACACCCCTCCTCAAGCTGATGGTTGGAAGAGGTTCTTCAAACCAAACTTGGACATTAAGTAGTCGTGTGGTAGTCTACCTAGGCTCTTGGTAAGCAAATCAGCCAACTGCTCCTTTGTAAACACATGATGTGTTTGAACCATATTTTGCATTATCTTCTCCCTTACAAAATGTCAATCTATGTCAATGTGTTTGGTTCTCTCATGAAATATTGGATTAGCTGCAATTTGAATAGCAGTTTTATTGTCACAAAACAGTTGTATTGGTCGAGTGATGTTAACTCCCAACTCTTTATAAAATCCTTCTAGCCACGTTACTTCAGCCACAACAGAAGCCATGGACCTGAACTCAGCTTTTGCAGACCTTCTAGCCATTGTGTCTTGTTTCTTTGATTTCCAAGACACTAAGGCCTTTCCAAACATTACAATGTATCCAGTGACAGACCTCCTTGACTCAAGACAACCTCCCCAATCAGAGTCACAGTATGCCTTTAACTTGTCTGTATCTTCTGAGGGCATAAGCAAACCAAGCCTTGGCTCAGCTTTGACATACCTTATCACTCTTAAAGCTGCCTCCATATGTGATTGTTTGGGTTTGTGCATAAATTGACTTAGCACCTGCCAACTCTTGTCATTGTTAAGTAAAGCAGTCTTCCAACTAGTCTTCCGACTAGTCTTTGATATGACCTTGCATCATCCAGAACTCTGTCAGTGTCTGTTGTTTTTTAGCCTTTTACCTGAGCATCAAATTTCACAGAGGTCAGTTTGATATTAGCCTCCATAGGTGTGTTAGCTGGCTTAGCTCCACCTAATCCCATCTCAGCAATCAATTCTAGAGCATACTTTTTCTGGCTCATGTGGATACCCTGATGTGATCTGGCAAATTCCATGGCTAGGAAGAACTTCAATTGGCCTAAGTCTTTTATCTTAAATTTAAGCTTCAGATCATTCCTAGTTTATGGACTTATCTCTGAACTGCTGGCAGTGACAAGTAAATCATCTACATAAACTAACACCACAACAATATGAGAACCTGTCCTTTTGGTGAACAAGGAATAGTCAAAATGACTTTGACAGAAACCAAGCTCTACTTGAGCTTCAGTAAGCTTCTTGTTCCATTGTCTAGGTGCTTGTTTCAGACCATATAGGGACTTGTTGAGCCTGCACACTTTACCAATCCCCCTTTAACTACCAAACCCCTGAGGAACATGCATATAACCCTCTTCATACAGATCACCTTGAAGGAAAGCATTATGAACATCATCTGAAATATAGGCCAGTGTTTAGCTGCAGTCACTGCCACCACAGACCTCGCAGTGACCATCTTAGCAACAGGAGAAAAAGTTTTTGTGTAGTCAAGCCCCTCTTTCTGACTAAACCCCTTAGCTACAAGCCTGGTTTTGTACCTCTCAACCTCACCATTGGCCTTGTATTTGACTTTGAAAACCCATTTACACCTAATTGTAGATTTACCAGGAGGAAGATCAACTAGAGTCTATGTATGATTGTCTTCCAAAGCAGCAATTTCTAGCCTCATAGCATCAATCCACTGAGGATATTTAACTGCCTCAGAATAACATGTAGGTTCCAAAACAACTGAATATGCAGCAAGGGCAGTACTATAGGATTATGATAGACAATCATAGTTAACATAATTGGAAATAGGAAATGGACAAGAACCCGGACCCTTAGAATGAGCAACATAGTTCTGCATCCATATATGGGGTTTGGTAGTCCTGTGGGACTTTCTAGAGGCTACAATAAGAGGCATTAAGGAAGAAGAAGTAACAGACTCAGAAGGAGAAGAATAAGAGAAAACAGGCACAGAAAGAACACTAGAAGCTGACCTTGTAGTGTTAGAATTATGAGAAATGGGATAAGATATAGGAAACTGCATTTGTCTGTGTAATTGTAGTCAGATGAAAGTAAAGAAACAGGAAACACAGGAGAACCTTTATTAACAGGATGATGAAAAGGGAAAACATCCTTTTTGAATATGACATCTTTGCTAACAAAGATCTCTTCCTCAAGAAGAGTGAGCATGATATAACTTTTTTTGAGTAGGAGAGTAACCAAGAAGAATAGTAGGAAGAGCCCTAGGAGAAAATTTATCTGACTTTCTAAGGCAAGTAACATACCCCAGACAGCCAAATACCCTGAGGTGACTAAGATCAAGAGATTGTTTATGCATGATTTCAAAAGGAACCATTCTTTTTAGAGTAGAAGAGGGCAACATGTTAATAAGATAAACAACTGTTTTGACACAATAACTCCAGAATTTGAGAGGAACATTAGATTGAAACCTTATAGCTCTAGCAGTGTCTAGGGTATGTCTGTGTTTCCGTTTAACCACCCCATTTTGTTGAGGAGTGTAGACACAAGAACTTTGATGGACAATACTTAGAGTGTGTAATAGTTTGGAGACTTAAGAATTAAAGAACTCACAGTCATTATCAGTTCTTAAAAACTTAACAACTGTAGAATAAACATTCTTTATCATCAGAAATTTTTTTGTTAAGGCTACTATGACTTTAGCCTTAGAATTTAGAAGAAATAACCAGGTGTATCTGGAGTGGTCATCAACTAATGTGAAAAAGTATTCTTTACCATCATGAGTTGGTACCCTGTAGAGACCCCATGCATCACCATGAATAATGGTAAAACAAGCATCAGATAATGTGGAACTGATAGGAAATAGAAGTCTGGATTGTTTAGCCAAAGGGCATACGACACAATGCTTAGTATCAGAATCAGCAATACAAACATAATCAAAGTAATGCAACTTCTTTAATGAGGCTATAAGAGCATGACCTAGTCTTTTATGCCATAGAGCTAGACCTATGCTATTTTTCTGTTTTCTAACTAGAAAGGAACAACAACTAGCTTTATGCAGACATTTATTCTCTGCCTCTTGCTTCAGAAAATTGTAGGAAGAGTTCATCACATACAACCCTTGATCATGTCTACCAATCCCTCTAACCCTTCCACTGAAGAGATCCTGAAAAATACAAAAGTCAGGATAGACGATGACTAAGCATTTTAAGTCCTCTGTAAGCTTGGAAACTGACTGTAGATTATGTTGAAACTCAGATAAGCACATCATCACATTACAGACTTTCTGATTATCCAGGACTTCAGTAAAACCTAAGTGACTGACTTTTGCAATACCCCCAATTGGTAGAAATACATTGCCAGATCTAGGATTAGAACATGACTTAGCATCAATTAGAATCTTAGGATTATTTACCATGTGATGGGTAGCACCTGTATCCACTATCTAGTTAACAACACCAGGAGGAGAGGTAGTATAACTGGACATACCTACTGTTGAAAGAGCTATACCATTACTATCATTTCCTTGATCAAGTAGATGAAGAAGCTGGTGATATTTCTCATGTGTGAAGAAAGGAGCACTTGCATATGATCCTTGTGAAGAATAGGGAAACATTTGTGTTGAGTTATCTCCAAACTAACCTGTAGAGCCAACATTAGAGGAATTGGGAAACCCAGATGCATTGATAGAGCTACTTGCATAGCTTCTAGGATCAGGGGCATGATTCTTGTTCCATTGAAAGTTAGATTCTCCAGCTGCAGCAGCATAGTGAGCAGTACTTCATTTTCCAAGTGTAAAAAAACTATTACTAAACTTCTTCTTGTGCTTGAAATTAGCAGGGTAACCATGTAGCCTATAACATGTGCCACTAGTATACCCAATATGATGACAGTAATCACAGTATAAATTTTGGTTACCTTTTGTAGCCTTAAAGTTAGAAGGAGATCCATTGAGCATACCTACACCAAAGCTGGAATTATCACCAGAGCTGGAGAAACCACCTCCATGATATCCAGGTCTATAGTGTGTAGAGTTAGAACTCGATCCCTGTTTAAAATTGCTTTTGCTGCTGTAGAGTGCAACACATTCACCCACCTCTGCAGTTGAACTGATTTGCCTAGCGATCTTTGACTCTCATCTGAAATCAACATGGAATAGGCTTGATTGATGGAAAGTGTAGAAGTCATCAAGAGAATCTGACTACGACTCTGAGCATACGAGTCATTTAAACTAGTCAAAAATTGAAGCAACCTCTGATATTCAAAGTGATGAACATATGTTCTGGATTCTGGACAATTATATCCTGGACATGGCATAATCGCATCAAACTCATCCCAATATTCACACAATCTAGAGTAGTAGCTGGACACAGTAGAAGTTCCCTGAGACATTGTATGAATCTCCTTATGTAAATAGTGAATCCTAGATCCATCAACCTTATCGAGGCGTTCCTTCATATCTATCCACACTTTAGAAGCATTCGAAGCATAGATGGCACTACTTAACAAATCCTTCTTGATGGAATTGATAATCCAGGAGAGTACTATGGCGTTACACTTCTCCCATAGATCATGCAAAGAAGAAGGAAAGGCTTCTCTAGGATGCTTACCATCTACAAATCCTAATTTGCTCTTCCCTAGTAAACCTAGGTGCATTGATAAACTCCAAATCGCATAATTCTCCGGACCAGTAAGCTAGATCGAAACCAGAGAGCTTCCTGGTGTATCACTTGAGTGAAGAAACAATGGATGATGATGGTCAATCTCTACTATATGAGTAACTGCTGGTGCGTTCCCAGTTTGATCCTCAATCGCCATGAATACACACTTTGAAGATCAGGCTGGCAAGTCACAATTCAAGCAGAATGAAAACGAAGCAGAATTACTACTAAATTGAGAACTCAAGCTTTGATACCACGATAAGATGCAGAGTATACAACAATGGAAGAAGATGAATTAGAGAGGAGATGTATGAAGATACATGGGAGAAGCAAATAAGAACCTTCTCATTATCAATCAACGCATCTAATATGAATAATACTCATACATCAGTATTTAAAGTTACAGTCTACAACTTAACTAACTCTGACAGAAATATAACTAACTTTCTTAACCAACTAGCTAATTAGTTACAAATAGCTTAATTAGACATAATTGAACAGCTGGCATATATATAACTTCACATATCTTAGACTAGAAGATCCTTAATGCTTAAATTTTATGGAGCCACCTTAAATATGTCATTATAAATAATAGACAAAATACCTCAAAATTTAGGCTTGAACTTTGTTTTAGGTTAAAAATAATGGAATTTTAATGAAGTTTTTGCATATTTGATCCGTAAAAAATATATGGATTTTTGCCAAATTATTTTATTTCGAAAAGAAATACAATTAAGTGAATGATTATTGTATTTTAAAAAAGAAATTTTTAGAAGATATGAGTTCAAGCCAAGGCTTTGACAAATTTGACTCGAAAAGAAGGAGGAGGAGGAGAGATATACATTGTATGTTAATATTACAACTAAACAAGAAGAAATAAACAATGAAACAAATAAATTACTAATTATACTTTCTTTATCTCAATTTATGTGACATTTTTTATTTTTTGAGAGTCTAACAATTTAGGTTTGACGGGAAATTTGCTCGTGGAATCTTCAATTTTTTTGAAATGAAATTTATATATGTGTAAACTACGTAAGAAGTATTATAAGTCACAATAATTAGCAATTCAAAACAATGAAAAAATATAAAATAAAATTTACGGTCAAAGATAGATTTGTTTGAATCTCGAAATTCGAAAAGTCTCACATAAATTGAAACGAAAGGAGTATATGATTATGAGATAATTCACCATTAAAACATAGGGAAAATTACGCGTATAAGCAAACATATACTAGTTAATTACTTAACATAGTTATAGTTTACCTTAATTACAATTAACGACCTACTTTTAGCTATAATTACGCGGCTCAACTTTTTAGTTTTGTATAATTCGCACGTTTGTATAATTCGGAATTTGTATAATATAATTTGTATAATTGTTCACACTTCTGATGTTTGTAATTGTATAAATTTGTTATTTCTAGTTTATACAAAAACAACTAAATTATACAAATGTACCCGCAAATTATATAAACCTGCAAATTATACAAATCGACAATTATACATACGAGACAGCTTAAACTGTAACTACAACCCGTAAATATGCAAATTATAGCTATGGAACATAATTAAGTTTATTATAGTGGTTATTTGCGAAAGTTCCTAAACAACATATTTCACTGAAAACTGTTTTAAAAAAAATATTTTCTTCGTTCAAATACACCTAAGAAAGTGGACCTTTCTTGGATCATTCAGGAAGATTGGGTTATCTTAAAGAAACTGTTCCAATTCTGCCAAATCTTTAAAAGGCCCAATACTAAAATTGCTAACAAACAAAAATCGAAAGCGAACCCGGGCTTACCGGATAGAGTATTTACCCAGGCTATTTACCCCTATTTTTTGTGGGATAAAAAAATTATTTTCGATAGATACTTAATATATTTGTCAAATAGATATATTTAGGTTTTGATTAACTCAAATATGCAAATTTTATCTCGGACAATTGCAAAGCAGATTTTAGACCCTAACAACACGTTCCCTCATTTCGAAATTGCTAAAAATTAGGTGCCGACTTGGGAATCACGAGCCTTGTAGCGTAAAACATTGTTTAGTTAATTTACTTATAACGAAGTAGTAGTAATTAAGGTTGTCCTAGAAAACCTAATTTTCCTGCAGGGATTGGATCTTGTTTCTCGCCTCAGTTTTCTCCTAGGCCATTCTTCCTCCTCTTTTTTTTGCATCAAACCATGGTTCGTTAAGACCTGTCGTGGGTCCACAATCTACATACTAAAATCAATTTTATTTTCTTCATATGCTTAAAGTTTACATTACACTACATATATAAAAAAATAAAAAAAAAACTTGCACTACGTAGTCTTTATACCTACCAAAGATTAACCATCATTTCATTGCAAAAAAAAAAAAGAGTTATTTCCACTTTCGGCTTTTATACAAATAATAAAATGATGTCTCGACTCTTGACATCCGTTCATCATCACAGACGGATCAATAGCTGATTATGAGAAAAAATTATTAATAATTACAAACTATTTAACGATAGATTAATACTAGTTGGTCGGTAGCACTAGTATATAGATGGTAGATCTATATAAATTCCACACAACTAGCTGGTCTAGCCAGTCTAGTGGAAAAATTATCTTTAATTTTAAACAAACGCTAATCGATACTTAAAAGAGGAGTGGTGTGTGTTTTAATTAACTATAGCATGTGTTTGATAGTCTGACAAATAAATTGTGTTGAATATCTATATCGTATAAAAAAATATTCATATTATCATGAGATTTTATTAATTACACAAATTCTTTAAATAAAACATAAGGTAAATGGTCTCAACTATAAAACTGAACCTATCGAGACACACTTAAAATTGATATAACTTTTTAATTACACGTCTAAATTTAGGGTTGTTCTCATTGAACACTCAACTTATTTAAAATCCATCAGTTTAGAATGAGAAATTCTCATCCTATTTTTTCTTAATAAACGTAAAATTATAAGTTCAAATTACATTCATTTTGAAAATTACGGAGGAAGAAATAATTTTTATATTTCCATGCTTAACTAGAATTAATAGTAATTCACTTGTATTTAGGGAGAGGCCCTTGGTCGAGCAAAGGGACAAATTAAAGAACAACATTGAGAAGTGTTAATAAAAAAAGAAAACAAAAGTCAACACCGTGGTTGAACAATAACTAAATTGTCATAAAACACGCACGATGTTAGAATTTAGAATCAACATATATATATTACTATATTATAGAAGAGTCTAAGAATGACTACTAATGGTCCAATAAGATCACTATTAATGTCCAATATATTTATAAAATATATAAGTGGGTCCCATCACCTTCCACTTAAATACTACATATTATATATTATTAATTATTATACTATAAATCACAACTAATATCCAATATATTTATCAAACTATATAAGTGGGCCCCACCACCTTCCACTTAAATACTACATATTATATATTAATTACTATACTATAAATGACTTAAATACTCCATATTATCTATTAGAATAATTAACAATTATTTGACACTTTAAATTCTATCAATGCCATATAAATTAGGATAAAAAACCTAACATATAATATTTAAATATATTTAAAAATAATATAAGTAATACTATACATTACAATAATTAACAGCTTAATTATTTAAAACTTATATAAAAAATTTAATTGACTCTCTAAATTCTATTGGTACCACATAAAATGGATTATATAATAAACATATATTGTTTGAAATTGACGAAAAAGAAACAATAAATTACAATAATTAATAAAAAAAATAGTCGACGAAATTGACGAAAAACAAATTATAAATTACAATAATTAACAAAATAAATCTCTCGACTCCAACAAATCTATCAATTAATGCCACATAAATTGGGACATGGCAAATAACATATATTATTAAAAAATTAGGTTCAAAATGTACTATAAAATACAATAATTAACAACTTAATATATTAAAGAGACATATAAAAAATGGTTAATATTTGAAATACTGCGTGTGTCACATAAATTAGAACAAACAAAGTAATAAATATTATTTTCAAAATTATGTTAAAAAAAAGTACTACAAATCACAATAGCTAAAAATTTAAAATATTTTTAAAATCATATAAAAATTTCAATAACTTCTCAAATTTCATAATATGACATAAATTAAAATAAAAATATATATATATATTGGGCCCCGTGCTGGCACGGGGTCCTATATCTAGTATATATATAAAAGTGGATAACTTAAGCAAACCTATTTAGAAAATTTCAACGCTCTAATCTATATGCTGACTTGCTATAATTGCCACTGCAGTACTCTACCCTTTGATTAATCTAGATTCATGGCTTTAAATTCTCTTACATTATTCTTAATCATGAGATATTTCTCTAAATAAATTTTTTTCATCATGGTTTAAATATTTCCCTTAATTAATAAACACTATACTTATTGGAATAATAAGAATGGATTTCAAAATAACACAATCCATCAATAACTTCTTGACTTTCTAAAACGTTAAATATTTTAGAACAAATTCAATTTGTTATGCAATTAATAGTATGGACAAGAGAAACTGTATTTCCAGTACTTCCCGCTCTCAAATTGTTTATTATTATTTTCAAAATATAATTATCTCAAATTAATTTTCTTTTCCCATTTTTCCTAATAATATTTTTTTTGGATATTATAAACACCATAATAGAGTAAATATTTAATGAAACGAAGTATTATATCTAAAGACATAAATGAGGGTAAAATAATTTGACAAATAATTTAGGATGAAAGTAGTAGTACTCTCCCCCTCCATGTTTGACTTGAGACACCGTTGGAGAAGCAATAATAAAATAATAATTTTACTTTTATCTCCCTTAATTATTATAAGTCATCTCACACAATAAAGAAATACTTATTAACAAAAATAAAACAGATATAAAATGATAAATTATCTATTATTTTTAAAATCAAATAAATAAAAATAAATATTTATTTTAGTATATACTTTCTCCGTCCATTTTTATTTGTCATGTTGCATTTTTCGAAAATCAATTTGAATAATTTTCAAAGTTAAATTATATTACATTAATTCAATATTTTAAACAAAAAATTTAGATATTCAAAAACTATACGAAACACACTATAAATTACAATTTTTTGCATATTAATATGATGAAAAAATACATCTTAAAATGTTAGTCAAATTTTTTATAATTTGACTCTAAAAAAAGAAATGATGACAATTAAAAATGAACGGAGATAGTAATAAAACAAATAAAAGTGAACCAAGAGAGTTGTTATTACTTTGCTAATTGCTACTCCATTAAATACCAGCACTTAATTTTCATATCATGATGACCATTAATGGAAGTCATGAATGAGCCCAAAAATAATGGGTTTGATGCACCATGGACCACTTCACAGAAAACAAAACTGAGGCTCGTTAAGTAATCTTAGCGAAAAGAAAGAGAGAAAGAAAAAGCATAGTATTTACAAACATCAAACTTATTGCATTGCAACTACGTTGACTCATAATAATCATTTCTAGGATGCCTCTTTTATGGAGATTAAAAAGAACATTTTGAAACTTGTGCTATAACATAAGATCATAAATTCATTTCATTAAAGATAAAATAAATATTTTAAAGTTAAATTATTACGATAAATTTGTCATTCTTTTTAGACTGAAAAAGGAAAGTGAGTCATGTATTTCTGCCGTCCATTTTTATTCGTCCACTGTACTATTTTGGAATAATAATATTTGTTCAGTTTATAAAATCAATAAATAATTTATCATTTGGAAAAATCCTTTTGGCCAGAATGGTAAAATAACATATCTCACACTATGTTATTTTACCTTTTTAAACATTTTTACCCTTTTAACTTTAATACCTTTTAATTAAAAAAGGGGAAAAAATCAGTTTATTATAAAATAAAAAAGATTTTATAGACTTTTTAAATTTCTGGCCAATTAGCATTAAGAAACTATTTTACCTTCGTTATTAAATACTCCCTCCGTTTTTATTTATGGATAATGCTAATGGCCAGAAATTTAAAAAAATTGTAAGTAATATCTTATTTATTTTAAAATAAACTTATCTTTTTTTCATTTTTTAATTAAAATGTGTTAAAGTTAAAATGGTAAAAATGTTCAAAAAGATAAAAATAACATATGTAAAATATCATTCTGATCAAATTTTCTGGTCAAAAGGATTTTTCCTTTATTTATAAGTCATCATTTTAGATTTCACGTGCATTAAGAAACTACGTAAGTTTTCAATCAATGAATATGAATTAATTTATTATAATTGATTAATTTGCCCAATGACCATGAATTCTTTACTTAATTTTTCTAGGTTGGTCAAATATCTATTTTCAAGGCTAATTACTTAATCAAAGAAATAATAGGAATAATATTGTAATTTATGCATTAATTTTATGAAATGATAAGTACTATGAACCAACTATTTATAGTAAAAATGAGGTATAAAAAGGAACATAGGGAGTACTATTCATTTTTGAATGTTTAAATGACTTATATTTAATAAATAAGAGTGATTTGATTAATTACTCCTATCATTTGCTGTTTTTTAATCTCAATGTCAAATTAATAGTGGACAAAATATTTACTATTTTAAGGTGTTTGTAATTTTACTGAACAATTATTACAAAAAGTAACATGAAAAAATTATTATTATTTTTCTGAATTTCTAAAATGAAAGAGATAATTACATTTAAAAATCACAACAATAATTTAAGACGGAAGGAATAGGAGATTGCGTAAAGAGATCTTTTTTTTCCCGTCTTTCTTTCATTTCCAAACTTCCATCAGATAATTATGACATTTCTTTATTACAAAACTACCCATGTTATAATTAAAGAAAGGGGATAATGCTAAATGACCAAAATATTTGGCTAAAATTTAGCTAAAAAATTTGGCTAAAATTTAGCCAGAAAATTAAAAAAGTCTATAGTATTCTTTTTATTTAAAGTTAAACTGATTTGTTTTCTATTTTTTAATTAAAATGTATTAAAGTTAAAAAGATAAAAATGTTTTAAAAAGTAAAATAACATATATATTTTTAATTTTCTGGCCAAATTCTGGCCAAAAGAATTCCCCCTCGCCCCCACCTTTAATTTATATCTTTTTGAATTGTACTTTTCTATTCCTTTCTTTGGGTAGTGCTAAATGACCAGAAAATTTAGCCAAAATTTGATTAGAAATTTAAAAAATTTGTAATATTTTTTTTTATTTTAAAATAAACTGATCCTTTTTTTCATTTTTTAATTAAAAGCTATCAAAGTTAAAAGGATAAAAATATTTAAAAAGATAAAATAACATAGGTAAAATATCATTCTAATCAAATTCTCGCCAAAAAGAATTTTTCCAAATTAAAGGACATCAGATTTCCACCTTCCTTCCACTTCACTTTGTTGGTTTTTTGGTCGTATTGGGTTGACAAATGTCTTCTGAGAGGAAACAAATTTCTTACTTCTCAAAACTTGCAAATTTAAGAAAAGCCTATTACTAAGATGGGGGAGAAATAACACAATATTGCAAAATGAATTTAAGTTGTTTACGCAATATATAATACTGTATAGAGATTCTTCTTGTATTATTATTGTTATTATTATTACTATAGACTAAACACGTTATGATTGATTTACTATTTTTATTAGGTTGTTATTGAGAAAAATAGATTCAAAGATATTCTTTAAAGGTGTCGTTTGACCACAAATATTTGGAAAAAAGTACTGTGATAGTATTCGCTTTGAGATCAAAATTGTAAATTATTTTTTTTTTTAACCAAGGGTTGTTTGGTTTTAATATAAATTATCTATGACATGTAAGAGTTGGTGTTTCAATTAATTTTGAAACAAATTTATCCATTATGTTTTGAAATAACAAAATACATGAATGTGAATTGTAACATTCATTTTGTTTTAATTCTACGTTATTGGTTTTTTGAAAGATACTTTTGTTTTAATTCTACGTTAGTAGTTTTTGAAAGATAAGTTTTTTTTTTCAATTCATGAACCTATGATAAATACAATTTAATTAAAGTCTTTTCTTGCAAAACTTTTGTTCTATAAATTGAGTTTCTTTTGATTGAAAAGAACAAGCACTCAAAAAACTACTTTCCCTTGAAAAACATTTGTGAGACATTAATCAAAAGGTGATATCATCAATTCAAGAATAGAAGAACAACATTCTTGAATGCTACTTATTTGTGGCTTCGATGAATCCCGGAGACAGAGTTGTTATTTATTCTTTCGATTGCTCGTGGAAGAGACTCCAACTATCTTCAAGAAACGTTTTAATGTGCCTCTAAGACAAACAAGTTTTATTTTGATCAATTCCTTGTACTTTTATCATTCTTGTTCTAACATGACACGGCCTTGTAATTTAGAGATTAATTATGCAAAAATTAAGACTACCAAAATTAATGAATTAGTTATACAAGACTAACAATGCAATAATTAATTGGGCAAGAATTAGTAATGCATGTCAAAAGAAAAAGACAATATTTTATGCATGTAGACAATAAATACCATGACAATGTGTTGCAGTATAGGTAGTAAACATTAAAAAGAACGAACTTACATTTGAAATTTACAAATCTACATCAAGTCAATGAGCATATATGGCTCATGTTGAAATATACATGCTTATTTCTGTGCTTATTTTAATTTGTTCGATATTGTAAATATATATAAACTTTTATTTTTATTTGTTGTTTATAAATTAAGAATATATTAAATGTATCAATAATATCATTTAATCTCATAATTTTAGACATTTCAGGTGAAAAATTAAAACTAAAAATTATTAAAAAAACAAGACAAACAAATTTAAATTTAGATAATAAAAACTTTACTTAACGCATAAAAACTTCGTGCGTAAAAAAGTTGAAAAAAGACAAAAAGTCAAGTCAGGGGTCTACCCTGAAGCATGCCAGAATTTTGGCGTTTTTATTACGGTTCTATTGCCTTTATGAGTTGGATATAGATAAATGACAAAAAGGTGAAACCAAAACCTAAAACATAAATTGAACATACCTTATATTATATTAACATCACACAATTAGAGGTACGATGACAAGGAGTAGTAATTAGTGCGATTGCACCAACAAGCACCCCACCACTATTTTGGA
This sequence comes from Solanum stenotomum, assembly GCF_019186545.1. Lineage (NCBI taxonomy): Eukaryota > Viridiplantae > Streptophyta > Magnoliopsida > Solanales > Solanaceae > Solanum > Solanum stenotomum. The sequence continues at coordinate 45,890,236 of NC_064293.1, forward strand.
AACCTAAATTATGACTTCGAATTTTTCTTCCTATATGTACGAAAAATCATACTCCTACCTAATTTTTATTGATTTAGGTAATTTATTATCCTAACAAATATGAGAAATGAGTTTTTTCTTATTGTCTTCGAAAAATAATACAATTTTTTTCTTACTTTCTCCGTCCAATAATAATTATCCATTATAGTGTTATATTAAGATATTCAACAATACTTGTTCACTCTATGAAATTAATAGAGAATTTTACACTTATTTTTTAATTTACTCTTATTATTAATTAAAGTCATTTCCTATTACATTTTTCAAATATTATATTTATTATATTCAAAAATTGATATTGTAAAATTATTATGTTATTTATAATTTCTTAAGAAGTGTGCTGATAAACAAAAAAATAATAATTCAGGATTATTATACATAGTTAAATTCTTATGGTATTTCTCTTTCCTATTTTGTTAGCGCAATATTCCCTTTTAGAAAATCTGAATTGAAAGAGACGAGCATAACTGAACTAGCGAGGTGTTTCTCGAAGCTAGAGGTTCCAGCTTTAAATTAATGCCCTTTGCTAAACTCTCTGCTCATAACACATAGATCACTGCCTGCTAAGTATAAGGGGATGAAGAATACTTCAAGATTTTGAGTTTTTTGTATACCCTTTTGTTTTTTTGTTTGCTTCTTTGCAACTAGGAGCTAAGATGGCTGAGGATATTTGTTTGTTTGCCAAGGTTTGTTTATGGTTGCATTTTCTTTTCTGTAGCTCTTTTTGTGTTTGTTAAGCTGAGATCCAGCTAAAAATTTGTTCTTTGGGTACATCTACATTTCTTGTTTGAGCTGGAAATCCAGCTCCCCCTCTTCTTGTTGGGTTACTTGGCGGTGCTACTATTTCTCTTCTGGTGGGTTCGAACTTAAAGTTATCTTGGAGTATATTCTTCTACACAAAAAATATTATTTGTGCACTTATTCGTGTAAAAACAGAGGAAAAATTTGTGCATTCTCTTGTATTTGTTCTTCCGATTTCTGATAAAAGAAATTTTGAGTTTTCAATCTGCAAATAAGTATGAATTTTACTTTTTCAAATACTTTCAAAGACATCTTGCCTAGTCTATTTTTGGCCTGTGGAATGATAATTGTAGATTAATATGTATTCGGTTACATGTGTTTGATCTATCTTATCTTGTAACCTAATTTGTGCCGGTGGTGTTGCTTTACCTCGAAATACTTGCTCTGTTTTTCCCATTAAAGTTAGTAATACGGATTGTTTCTCTCTTTTTTTCAATAAAGAACTCACCTTTCTTTATAATGGGGGTAGGGCAAAGGGAAATGGGGAGGGAATCAAACCCTCACCAACTTTAGGTAGTCAATCAACTGAGCTGCTAAGATTCCTCTTTTTACGGTGTTAGTGTTCCTTATGTAGCATTTTTACTTGAGCTTATTTACCTGAAGGAAACTTTTATCCTGCTTAATATGTGATATAAGGTTAAAATGATTCATAACTTCACATTTGTTGTCTGCTTTCCACTTTGACATTGACCATTGTCTTGTATTTGAATGGCAGGATAGTATCATTATAAAACCTCCCAAGAAATCTCCAGCATTGTTAAGGATGGTGGTTGTAGCGTTTACGCTGATCTTTGGTATTTATATCTGTTCAATTTGTCTTAAACAAACTAGCTTGGAGAATACAAGTAAATACTTGAACATTGAAGTCGTGGAAAAGCCTTGCCATAACTATGACATGGATCAATCCGAAATTCCGTATGTGCATTATCCGCAGCCAAAAACCTTTAGCCGGTATGTACTCAAGAAATTTCGGTTTGGTTTTTAAGTTTCTGTCTTACACGAATTTGCCTAAACTAATTTCATCTGCATTGTTAATTGATTTAGGGCTGAATGTAGCTGTAATCCTGTACGGCGCTTTGCCATTCTCTCAATGCAAAGGTCTGGGAGTGGATGGTTTGAGACACTATTGAATAGTCATATGAACGTAAGCTCCAATGGTGAAATATTCTCTGTCAAATATAGGAGAGAAAATGCTTCTTCAATCCTGAGGACATTGGACACAGTTTACAATTTGGACTTCTTTACGAGTGCTTCCAAAAATCACTGCTCAGCTGCAGTGGGCTTCAAGTGGATGCTTAATCAGGTAATAACCTTTGTTACCTTAAAACTGTCCCTTGTCATCCTTCAGATTCTATATTTTGGAAAACTTGTAGGTACAGATGAATATTGTGTAGCTAAGGGTAGGCCTCTCTCGAACTCCTCAAGATTCAGAGTGTTTGAAGATAATTAGCTATAACTCCACATCACCAAAGTAATTCTCTGACAATTTACTGCTTGAGACAAAGAAGTGCATTCATATTTGTGCTTCTAGAAGTAACTTTGACAATTTCAGAGTACTCAAATGCAAACAGCAAGAGTGTATGGCTTCCCTAGTGAAACTGGAAAGTTTCACCGAACTGTTAAGACTAGTTAGTGAGATGACAGATTTTTGTTAATATTGATATGACAGATAAAAAGGGCAAAAATATTGTAATTACTTGATGCTTTTATCACATAAAACTGTTCGTACATTGTTCTGGATGTGATGATAGCTGAACACCCATGCACACATGGAAGTGTTGGCCGCTCTTTTTATTTTCCTTGTTAATGGGAAGCACTACACCTAATTGACTTGGTTGATAATTGCCATTGCAGGGGTTAATAGAACACCATAAGGAAATTGTTGAGTACTTCAATAGGAAGGGTGTTTCCGTGATATTTCTCTTTAGAAAGAATCTACTGCGACGTATGGTTTCCGTTCTTTCTAATTCCCATGATCGATATGCCAAACTCTTGAATGGAACACATAAGTCTCATGTGCACTCACATGAAGAGGTATCTTCTTGCATCCTTCCCTCTTTATCATTACATGCATGTACAGATGGACACACAATTATACAATCTAATCATTTTGCTGCTTCGCCTAGGCTGGTACTCTTGCTAAGTATAAACCAGAAATCAATACAACATTGTTGATCACAGATTTGAAAAGAATGGAGGTTTCTGCCACGGAGGCACTGGACTACTTCAATAGCACTCGGCATATGATTCTGTATTACGAAGATATTGTCAGAAATCAAGCTGTAAGAATCTCAATTTGTACTCCTCTCCGTTGCAATTTATTTTTCTTACTTCCCTTTATAGTGCGTTTCAAAAGGAATGTCTCATTCCTCTTAGGCAACTCTTTAATTTCAAGTTGGCACATTCTATGTATCTTTAGTTTAAGATCACAAAATTCAAAAGTCCTATTTAGTTTCTTAAACTCCGTGCCAAGTCAAAACTAGACAAACAAATTGAAACGGAGGGAGTAATTACTTTTGTCCTGCATTTCTAAATCCACTAGAAATCCAGGGAGTTCCCCTAATTACTTATTCAAACCGTAAATTTAGTCTAGCTTCTGCAACTTTCCATTTTCTGAAAAAAGTAGAGGCTTTTCAGTAGCTTTTTGTATGACCAACTTCCATAGCTTGCTATGCTGAAGAGACCAATGTAGTAATTTTTTGCAATCTTGTTTCATCAGTTTTGCTCATGTTTCTTGCTTTTAATGCAGAAATTGGTAGATGTTCTTGAGTTTCTAAGATTGCCTAACATGGATCTAAGTAGCCGGCAAGTCAAGATACATAACGGGCCATTGTGGAAGCATATCAAGAACTGGGATGATGTGAACAAGACCTTAAGTGGAACAGCTTACGAGAAGTTCCTCCGACCTGATTATTAATTTCTGACTTCTCACTTTCATTGATCGATGAAGGAGGTGTAGATATCAACTGTGTTTTCTTGTAAAAGCTGACTGGTATACTCTCAACTTGGAAAAGCTTCCTGCTGCATTTGCCTCTGAAGATCAGTCGAAATTCAGCATAGTACCAAGTTTCACTCTCATGTATCTCTAGTATTTTTTCTTCTTCCTATTTTATTCCACATTGAAGTGTGTATATATAGTGAAGTAGCTAAAGTTGGGAGTAGTCATAGATTTGTAGGCAATATTTCTCTCTTTGTTCTTTTCCTTTTTGTAATTTAATAAAGTAGTCAGTGAGTGGTTATTTTCTACTTAAAATTGTACTAAATGATTTTGATGGCACTATTTAAGGGTCCAACAAATTCTTTTAACTCTTTCTGTGTTTGATAAATGTTCAATTTTTTCATGATCCTATTGCACAGGTGAGCAGAAGAATTGCAAAGGTTGTCCCCTTGTCTTGCCTGACCTGAATTTATACGTGTAGTTGATATTTACAGTTGAAGAGAGCTTAGATTCAACTTAGCCCTTTAAGAATCTTGTTTTCCTTTCACAAAATAAAAATTATTTTGTTGCAATTTGTAAAGGTCAAATTTACCACACATTTTGGGGAACTTAATTGAGAGATAGTTTTTGAAAATGTATCAAAGGAATTTTTACTCTTGCTAAATAGGTGTGAGTTCGATTCCCAAAAATCTAGTCCTACTTAATAACAATTTCAAGACCAACCATTTTCAAGGTCATGAATGTAATTTCCTGCAATTTTAAGTTTGATTCTGGGCCGAGAATATACTTAGCCCAACTTATTACCCACACTCGGTTTGATTCTGGGCCGAGATTGTACTTGACCCAATTGCCTACCCACATTCGGTTTGATTCTGGGCCGAGATCGTACTTACCCCAACTTGTGTGGCCCAATAAAGATTTGTAATTGTCGATCCCCTACATTTTCATCTTAAGTTGTTGCGTGTTTTTTTTTCACGTTCCATAAAAAAATATTTTACTAATATGTTATTTATTCTTTAATTTCAATTTATTTATACTTCATATACTTCACATTCATTTCTCCCCACCACATTTATTGAGTAAGAAAAAGGTGAAAATTAATACATGTACTAATTAGTTTTATCTAGATTTTTCTAAAATAACTTAATTTACACATAATATATTTTTTCCTTTTTTTTCTCTTACTGGTGCACCTATACTCTAAAAATCTTAGACATATAATTTAATTTTTTTGATTGTGACCACTTTTAGTCATCAAATCTAATACTCTAGCATATGAGCATGTTCCAACTAGTTTTTTGGTGACTTTATTGTTTAATATAAACTCATCTATTGATTCTAACATGATCCGTATACATTATGCTAGATTTTGAGCATTTTTCGGCAACTGCTGCATTGTGATTTGTGAAGAAGTCAATACGGAGCAACCACCTAATTTTGTTGCTATGGGGAGTTTAGTAGCCTGTATGTCGATTGTGTATTGTGCACACTTTCTTATAATTTTGTGGAGCGTGCAACTTTATTCAACTAATGATACTTTCATATGCACTTATAATATATAAGAACATATATGTTGTATACTAATATAAATAAATTCTTCTCAAAACGCAATGCTTGTTTTTAGTTCCTTCAAGGACTTTGTGAAGTGTTGGTCAGTAATTTTGATGTCAAGGATGACTGACTGTTTGTGTACTAGAACAGTGAAGAAAACTAGAACGTCTATTTGTGTACCTTATGTAGAAAATTATTAACAAATACAAGTTTTTCACCAGATCCTGAATAGGCTGATCAATTTAATTTGAATGTCAATATTTCACGTACATTATGATAAAGATATGAATTACATTGATACATAAATACAAGTTACTTAGTATTTCTCTTCTTAGTTCCCTTTAAGAGAGTGACCAATTCCAGGGCTATGACCATCGGGGTGACCAGGGGGTGGTGGCTGAGACACTGTCTGAACCGGACTAATTGGCGGTGTTGGGGTTGCGATTGTGGCCACATAATTGTGACTTATTAGAACCTTCTCAAGTGTTGCATATTTTAGTGTTTGAACATAGGGTCTAGAGGGATCATTTGTATTCTCCAACTTCAAATGTCTTCCCTCAATAGATTGAATAATGTGGGAGAAAACCATTGCAAGGAAAAGATTAACAAGGATCAATTTGATTAATTGAGCCATGAAGAAGAGATCTAGTGATGATAATAGACAGACTAATGTTATAGGTGTGCTTAAACTCTATTTTCCTTGTTGCTATTTATAGAAGAAAGCTAGCAACATGAGGGTTATTGAGATTATATTCTCACATGCATGCATTACACAAGAAAATATATTGGAGATGTACAACCTTTTTCTTTTTGTTCACAAAACGTGTATCTTTACATGTTTTTTGTTAATCAACATTTTTGTATTACTTCAAATCTCATTATTTAATGTACTAACTAATTCAAATTCGCATTAGGTAGGCTTCTAAGCAAGGATCCTTGCCGACAAATTTTTTTTTACAAGGCTCGAATTTTAGACCGTTGACTAATAAGGGTGGGGGATCCCAACCATATCCCATTACACCTCCTCATTATGGTATAGAATGTATATATTGAATGTATGGAAAATGTTGCAATAATAATGTATTTATGAGCCTTGCAAGATTATATATCACTCTGTATATATAATCTTTATTTTAATTTTTATGTATTTTAAGGACATAATTTGGTAGGGAAATTAAACTTCTGAGAGCCCACCGGCCATGGAATCAAAATGTTGTTGTCCTTAATCCTTAATACTATATAGTATATTGAATTGTTTGTATGTGCTCCACTTGCCACGCCCTCTTTTTCAGTTCTTTATACTAATATATATCAGTGAAGCATGCTCACTTTCCAACTGGAGAATCTCATAATATTTTGTGTACTTTGCGGCCTACCTAGCTAATATGTACTCTCTCCGGTCCAGTTTAGTTGTCGTGCTTACTAAAAATAACTTCCTAATTCTTTAGGTAAATAACTCAACACTCAACCAAGTGCATCATTTATCATTCTTGTAACGTAACATAGGTATCAACGGATACTATTATACCAATTCTAGAAAATATGTATACATAAAAAACCTAATTTTACGAATAGATGCACGCCCCATTTTCAGGCTATAAATATGCCATTGCTTCGAATAGTTGGTGCTTCTCTGGATATTCAACAGAACTGCTAGACGTAACTAATATCGACCATATAACATGAGAATAGGCAAAATGAGGAAGAAAAATCATAATGGTAATTAATGTATAGTACTGCTGGTGTAATTAAAAGATTATCAATAAACATGCAAAAGATTTTACACCATTTTTTTTGTAATGATTTATACAATAGTAACCATTTGAGTTGCCAACAGCACTCATGTATCACAGCCTAGCAAAATCTGAAATGAAATTCTCTGTTTTCTAAGTAATATTATAATAGTCTTATATATTTATATGTCTTGTGCAATTTGGTGGGCCAAGTGCTAAAGAGATACTTCCAGGACTCGAGGAGCCAACTTTAACATGTCCTTATATAAATAAAATCATTTTCCAATTTTGATTCATTGAGAGACTTATTAAGAGTATATTTTGAAATTCGATTTGTGTGTACATAATTGAAAGTAATTATACAGTTTTATTTAAGAATTTATTGGAGAGTCAATGGAATTGAATATCCCACTTCTTTGCTTTGTTTTGACTTATTAGAGACAAAGAAGAGTGCTCGGTCCCCTCACCATTAGCCAGAATTTAAATATATACTTAGTTTTTCACTCGAAAAAAATTCAAATTCATGATGTAACTCTTCATTAGAGAAAGCAAATTAAACTGCCACAAACAACAGAATGCTTAAAAAAGATTATGCTAAAAAAGTGATGTAGTAGTAAAATATTAAAGGTGTCACATCAATTTGAAAAATCCTAAAAAAGATTAAAGTGGGCATAACAGTTGAATTTATTAGTAAATTAGGAAAAAGGAAGAGTCAAAGAATAGCAGATATAGTAAATGAAAAGGACCACAACAAATTAAAATAAAGAGTAATGATTATTTAGCTGATGATCGGTCATTGGTCAACTATCATTAACAGCTTATCTAAGCCCTCCATTACCAATATTCAACTTTTTTTCCGTTAGTGGTAGGTGCTCCTTTCAGCAATATTTCTAAGGCACCCGTGCAGCCCATCTTCGTGCTTTTATTTTTTAACCAAATATTATTTGATCACATCAATATTAGAGCTCCAATTTAATCTAAAATGAGTTTCATTGAACTTATTACTTTCAGCTCGAACAATATATATGGGTAACACATTTGAAATATATATTTAAAATAAAATCACTCAATCGAAATTTATGAGCAGGAGAAGATCTCTTATCACAACACAAAGGACTAATATAGGAATGAGATCAAGACAGAGGAAGAAAAGGAGCAGAATTGGCTTTTTCATTAAAAAATAGCTTTTACGAGATTATAAGAAAGCGACCTTCTTAGCCTCCACAGACTTTTCTTACAGTTGAAAAGAATAATATACGAATAATATAAATAGCAATCATAGTTGGGAATCTTAACTAATTATGAACTCATTCAAAATCTATTAAGTTGTACCATAAACCAAAAAAAGAAAAGAAAAAAGAGAGTAGAATAAGATGCATTTTGCTTGAATTTTGTGTATTGAGAAACTAGGGCGGAACTAGTAGCTTGCATGCGAGTTCTGTCAAAGCAGTGAATTTAATTTAAATAATATATTTGTGTTAATAAATTCAACAATATTGAAATCCTAGTTCCGCCTCTACTTAGCAAAGTCAGAAGTTGCATATAAACCACACAGTTAAAAAATTGAGCACAACTAAAGTGGGAAATACTAAAGAATCTAATCTTTCAATTTGGAATTTCGGTAGTGGGACGGCTAGCTATAGACAATTATGGTATTATAAACCTAATTAAGTCCAAAGATCTTTTGTTATTTATTAGATACAAAAAAAAAATAAAGCTACATGAACAAAAAGAGAGGCTATTGCACAGCCAACTATTAGCCTTAGTACAAGTATAAACACCTTAATTATAATTAATACAAAACAATTGCCAGCCAAACGACTGCACGACTAAAGTAGGTCTAAGCATAATTATAACTCTTTTTTTAGTGCAAGTTGTGTACACTAACGTTACATGTAGATTTTTTACACTATCATATTAGGTTTAGCAAAGGCGAAATCAAAATTTAAAGCTTATGAGTTAGGAATCTAGATCTTTAAAGTTATTAGGTTCTAAATTAATAATTTATACATATAAAAATGAATTTTTAACCTGAAATTTAAATTCAATACTTAAATTGACGGGTTCAATCATTCGGCTTTTACTATTGAACATATTGCACTTTTGAAATATAATTGGCCCGTTCACAATTTAAAACCAATAAACTAAGCTCCTTCTCCCTCTTATTTATAGCACTTTTGATATCATAACCTGATCAAAAGTAAAGAAATAATCTATTACAACCGATTAAATTACTCTATAGTGTAAAAGTTATTTTCACTCATTTTTTTTAAAAAATAAAATTATATATGGATCGCAGCAAAACAAGCTATAAAGAGGACCAAGAAATGAAAGAAGCACTGAAGGACAAAAAAGAACTAGAAATGAAGAGTAACTAATAAAGAAATTCAGTACATAAGAATTAAAAAGAATTCCAAACTTATTGAAGGACATCTAAATTGTTACTACAAGAGGACAATTTTCAATTCAAAAAGAAAAAAGAAAAAAAAAAGTACTCTGTACTAATATAATACTTTATATTAATCATGACAATACATGTGTAGGGAGCTTAGCTTCTCGTTCCTATAAATACCACAATGATGGGAAATATTCCTCACTCAAATCCCAAACTTTGATAGCATCTCAATACAACACTTAAACCTCCAAGTACTTCAATTTAACAACCTCTAGAGGAATTTAACCATGGCCTGTATACAACAAATATTTCTATTTAGTTTAATTCTTGCGGTAATTCCTTGCCATCTAGTTCAATTTACTGAGGGAAGACAACTGAAACCCGATTTTGATTTTGCTGATAGTATGAGCGCAAAAGAAATTCCTGATAGGCAACGTTTTATTATTGGAGACGCTTCAAAAGTAAATGAAAAAATCAACTACGCACCAAAACAAACAGGAAATAGCCCAGGTATTGGACATTCATCGTCAGTGCCAAAAGCAGTCAGCTATACACCTAACGAAACTGGAAATAGCCCAGGTATTGGACATTCATCTTCAGTGCCAAAAACAAATTATCAAACAAAACACTCTAATGTTGAAGTATCCATAGACGATGTCAAAGCAGGACACAGCCCGGGTATTGGACATTCTTCTCAGATTCAAATAATTGGTCCAAATGTCTAGTTAGATTAAACTTATTTATTTTCTCCTCCCTACCTACTCATTTGTAATTATTCCAGTATTTAATTAGTGTTATAATTAATATATCCGATTCGATCCGTTCTCTACAGCTTGAATATTAGAGATTGAAAGTTGTATTTTGCAACGGATTAATATTGTACACGTATTATGTACTATATCAAGAAATTAATTAATTTTACTCCTTCGTTTCAATTTATTTGTCCTTTTGTGACTTGATACAGAGTTTAACAAAGTAAAGAAGATTTTGAATCGTGAACTTTAATTAAAAAGATATGCATATTTGTGACCTTAAACATATCAGGTAGAAAGCTCGAATTAAAAATTTATCAGAAAAGAAATAATATTTAATTGAGACAAGATGAGCATAGTTTTAGCAATGCTATATTATAAAATTAAAATTGTGTATATATCATTTGTGCTCGTCCCTCTTGAAAAAATAATTAAGAGGCCATAGGACTAAACACCTCTCCCTGCATGTTAAGACCTTTTGTCCATGCAGATCATAAACACTTGGATCGGAAGAGTTGAACGTACTGTGTTTGCCGAATTATACTGCCTACACCCACTTTTATTTGTTCACTATATTAAAAAAAGAGAAACTTTCGCATATAGCCACTTAAAAATAGCCTAATTACACTCCATAACTATAGTTTGCTAATTACGATTCGTAGCTACATGTTATAGGGAGGAGAATGGCGAGCGAGACTGGGAGAGGGAGGATAGAGGCGAGCGAGAGAGGGCAGAGAGTGGGAGAGAGGTGAATTGTATATGTATATCGGTTAGATAATTGTATATTATACATATGTATTTGTATATTCTGGCGAGAGAGATTGGGAGAGGGAGGAGAGAGGCGAGCGAGAGAGGACAATAATTTGTATAATTCGCATCTCGTTTGTATAATTCGCTTGTTTTTGTATAATTGAGTAATATAAAGTCTAGAATTATTATAATAAAATTAAACTCAAAATAACAAATTGATACAAACATAAACATATGAACTTTAAACAATTATACAAAAAATATTATATACATTATATAAATTATATTATATAAAATCCAAAAACTACACGTTTATACAAACTTTAAAAAGTTATACACAAAAAGATTGAATGTATATGATGACAAAACTGAAAAACCAAAGGAAATCATCGTCATATACAAATATAAACAATCGTATACAAATACAAATCAAACAAAGAATTGTTAGTTGCGAATTATACAAATGTGATGAATTATACACATACAAACGTGACTAATTATACAAACTCGAAGTCAGCCCATGTAATTAATGGTTAATGTTAGTCGCAGTGATAATTATAGCACACTATAACTATGATGAGTAATTAAATAATATAAGTTTACTTAACAACATAATTTCCCCGTTAAAAATATATATCAATTTTTACTAGTCCAAGTTAATAAAAAACAAGAAATGATTTACTATTGTATACTTATTTTAACTTTATTATTAAGTTTGACATATTTTATTTATTGCTTTTTAATTCATATTTAGTTAAATATGAATAAACGTGGACCAAAGGAGTATTACCACAAAGAAAGGAGAATAATGCCTGCCGACTTCCTTTTTTTGTGATTCAAATAGAAAAAGTCTCATCTTTGTGCATAAATCAAAAGGAACTTTAGTATTTAATGACATCTCTAGTTCTTACATGTACAAAAGTACTCTAGTTCCCCCATTAATAAAGAATATGATTCAACGGTCGATAAAATAGTATAGACCTTGAAGATCAGATTTAAATTGCAGGAAAAAAAAAGAACATTAATATTTTTTCCTGTATCTCTATTCTCTGAGTGTAGTGAACAAGGTTGTTTATTAGTATTTGTACTGATAGGAGATACTAGTTATCCGATGGAATAGTTGAGATATACAAAAATGGCTCGGATACAATAAATTTAAGTAAAAGAAATATAATTGCACAAGCATCACAGAATATTTCAAACATTTTAAGTTAATTATGAACAAGCTAAGTGTGATTTCTGCCGCTCATATATCATTGACAGAGTTAATATTTCAAACATTAACTCTGGTTTCAGCTCCAGATTAAGGAAATACATTTCGTTCATTTTGTTTGTTATATTCGGACTTTGGTACACTTAAGAAAATAATGATTGGCATGACCATTTACCACAGGACCCCTATAAACTAGTATTAGGTCTTGAAAACTTATTTGGGGAATAAGTAACTAATGATAAGGGTAAAACATGAAAAACCATACTCCCTCCGTCCCAATTTATGTGTCAGTTTCTGGATTTCAAGATTCAAACAAGTCTATCTTTGATTGTAAATTTTTCATATATCTATAAATATTTTGAATTGTCAATTACTTTTTATGTTTATAAATATATAAATTTCATTTCAAAAAATTTGAAGATTTCATGCGTAAATTGCCGGACAAACTTAAACTGTTCGACTCTTGAAAAATTAAAAATGCTACATAAATTGGGATAGAGAGAGTATTTATTTTTTCTTGATATGTTAAAAGTGAATATTTATTTATTGGTTAATTTTTTTTAAAATGGAAAAAAATAATTAAAAAAATAATACTAATATTTATTTAAGAATAGTAGACAAGTAAAAATAATCTACGATCAATCTCTATACTCAAAAACCTATTAGTCGAAGTTGTAAAGTAGAAATTAGAAAATAGAATTGATCATCGCAATAGAGTTTTAGGTAATTAAATATTCTAATTAGTAAATAAACTAGTACATACCCAGCTCTCATGATTTCAGAAGGTATAATTAACTTTCCAATCTGGCGATAAATTGTTTATAATTCTCATGTTAACCCACTAAACTACAATTAATTAAGTATTTAATTAGTGGTACTATATATATATATATATATATATATAGTAAACAAAAGAAGAGAACAAGTTGAGTTGACAGTGACAGCTGAGCAACGAGGTTTCCTAATGGGGCAATGAACAACCATAACCTTTGATTTAAAAATATTTATATCAGTCGATAGTCATGGGAAGAGCTAATTAAGCACTTATCAATTGCAAATTGCAGATCATTAATTAATTAATAACGTAAAGACACTTGCGACCCACCATGACTTCTACTTTTCGTTCGATAGATAAATTATTAATTACCCTATAGGAGTTTTAAACTAGAGATATATCTTACTCAAATGCATACTTTAATATTTTGAACTCGTAAATGCATAGCTACATTTGTATTTTGTGTCAACTTTTTACATTATACAATAGAAAATCAAAACTACAGTCGAAATTGAGAGAGTCAAAATACAACTCTCATCTCTTACTCAATTCCAAAAGAAGGGGAGAATTGTCCAAATTCATATGAAGACTTAAGAATCGTCTTTATTGCTTTAGACTTATAAATTCGTTGGAAATTTCAACTTATGACTTTTGACTTATTTTTGTATTTTAGCTTAAAAATAAGTGTATATAAACACTTTTTTTAGTTTACCCAAATACTTTAAAAAATTATTTTGATTTAAAAACACTTAAAATTAGTCAATCCAAATAGAGCCTTAATACCCTAGCCTCACATCCAAGACCGAACATTTAATGTGTCCGTAGACGTAGACGTAGGCTTAACTTAACTTCAAAAGCTACCGTAAAATAGATATATTACCCAAATACATGTTTTTTGTTTGAGCTCATCCCACTCACCTTTCTGAAAATTGACTCGTGAGAATAATTAAAAAAAGTATCTATTATCATATGTTAATTTAAGGAGTCGAGTTTGACTGGGATGAAAAAATGAGCCGCCATAAATTAAAGTGAATCTTGAAGAATCTCGCGCTGTTTAGATTCCTTAAAGAATATGATGTGTGCTTAGCGACACTCTGGGAAGTGTCTGCACAGCCGTAATATTTAGACAACAAATTAACCAAATTAAACTAAAAAATTATATTAAAGAGATACGGTAATTAACAGTATTATTTTCAATTGTAAGAAAATTCATAGTCTCTATTTTTTTTTAGATATGTACAAATTAACTCTGCTCTAATATAATAGTATATAAATCACACAAAAACAAACTCGATCAAGAAAAAGCGTTATAATGTAACATTATTATATTGTACGTTGATATATTGTTTGCTAACCCCATGTTACTTGGTGTAAATTAATGTGCAAATGGCGGCAATCTAACATGAGTTGGATCCTTACCATGTGAGTAGAAGGGCAGAGTTTTCAATTTCGAAATCGTATTTTATAGTTTGAGTTGCAACTGAGACCGTTGTATTAAAGTATTTGAACTAATGGGACAGCAACACGACAATATTGTACTTCATTCTTATTTTTTAGGCTTAAATTTGATTATTTTTATTTAAATCTCTATAAACTATAAATATTTTAATTATTTCCTCAATCTAAATATTAATAGGCTTTGTGCAAAAAGAAAATATGTAATGTTGAAACAAATAATGATTATTTTTTATTTAGATATAATAAGAATTATATAGTTGAAAATTATTCTGCTAAAACCTTTTGTTTCACTAAAAATAGAGGAGCTCTAACCAAGTATATGGATTTGGTCCCCAAAAAAAATATCATTTGAAATAAATAGTCATTGTATCTAAATAATAAATTAATTTTTTTTTTACACAAAACACAATTGCAAATCCATTATTTTGGTTAATATAAAATTATGTGGCTAACAATATGTAACTTTTAACTTTTTTAAATTGATTTTAGATTGAAAAAAAATACACACAGTTGGTAGTTCATTATTGTTTTAAAAAATACTTTTTATAAAATGATATATGGAGTTCCAATCAAGTTTTTTTTTTTCCAAATTAGCCTAGAAAAAATGCTGGTTTTTTATTTTTATTTTCTTTACTCTCACACGCCTAAAAAAATGTATTCACGTCAAAGAATATAAAGTCTATCAAATAGCCATGTCAATGGAATAATTAAAAGTACTACGAATAAGTTTAGTATACCACTTATAATCCAAATTTAGAAGGTGTTTTTAGGTTTTCTTCCTCTTTAATAGTTATGGTCCTACGTGATAGTATTCAAATTTTAAATGTCAAATACATTGTTTTTGTTATAAAGTAATTTTTTTATATGCCTTTTAAATATTTTAATTATTCTAACTTGTAGTATTTTTTAGTTTTCACGTAGTTTTCAAATATGTAAATTCTATTTTGAAAAAAATAAAATATTATATATGTCCAAAGTTAGTGAACAAAACTAAATAATTAAATTATCGAAAAATGAAAAATATCACATAAATTGAAATAGAGTGCATATAACATTATATTCATGAGAAGTTTAAAAAGAAATATTTTATGTACATAGAATCATATTAATTTTTCGAGTTCTCACCTTGTTATTTCGTCTGTAAGACAAACCTATAACCTTAATGCGAAGAGTGTTTACCATCGTAGCAACTCGTCTAGAATGGGGTCTTTGTTGCTATCCACCATTAATTTTTTCATAACAAAATTGAAATTTGTCAGAGGCAATGTGGTAGGCTTTGACGCCTCTTCCTATGGAATCTTGAGCTTTCATTAATTTAACTCTTTAAATACCACCCCAAAGCCCTTGCCAAACGGACTATCCTCTAATACTCTATTAGCTTTGCTTCCTCTTAACTAGTCTTAGCAAAGCACCAACACCCTTTGCTCCTCTCTATATTTTTCCAATATGGCCAAGTTTTATACCATACTCTACTTCATGTTGCTATTCATATCAAACCTAATTGTTTTCAGCCAAGGAAGAAATCTTGCTACAAAATTGAACGTTAATGTCGTCGTGGCGTTAGGCGTAAATGTGGTGGTAGAAGAAAAGGAAGGTAGCCATAGCACTAATAATAAACAGTTGGGAAGAAGAGGATTTAGATTTATGGAAGGAAGTGTGGATGCTTTTAGCAGCCCTGGCCACAGTCCTGGCATTGGTCACTCTAAACACGACTAGCAATGTAATAGTAACATAGGTTTGGTGATATAATAATTAAGATCATCCATTTGTAATCCTATTAATAATTTTCATATTGCGTGCATGTATTATGTAGTACGTACGTGTACTATTTCAATTCGATTGGCTTAGCTGCTAGCTAGGACTCATGAATCATGTAAATTTGTTCTTAATTTTATTTCAATGCTAATTGTGAAAAAAACTTTCATTTCATATATTGTACTCTTCCATAACACTTATTAACAACATCAAAATCTAAAATGCATGTGGTGGTTCTAATAGTACTACTCGAATAACGCTAATTCTCAAGGTATTAATTGGAGTACGTCTCTTACGGTAATTATATTATCTCTTATGGTAACTTTAATTCTCATCATTTCCACCTCACATAAGGTAGAAATAAGGTTTGTCTATACATTTTTAGATCCTACGATGGATATGTTGTTGTTGATAACTTCAATTCTAAATAGTTAATTAAGATAAGTAGTAGTACTCATAACTCATGATTGTGGCCCATAATATTGTTTGGTCAAAAATGAAAATTCAGTACGTAGATAGTAACGGATCTTTTGTACGAAAAATGCACTAGCTACACTGTCACACATAAAATTTGTCGGAGGGAATTGGATGGAGAAATGATTTTCTAGTCCTTTTAACAAAAAAAAAAAATTTTATAGTAAGAGGGCAAAAGATCTCATTTCCTTGAGAATTGTATTATACTCCCAAGTTAAAACAAAACTTCTTTCACCAGACTATTTACAATTTGCTTAATTTTAATGGGTTTTTTTTTATCAGAGATCTTCAGGAGATTTGAAAAGACTCTTTATTTTCTATTCATTTGTAATTGGTCAAGAAATCTTAATCCCTCGAAATTTTAGTAGACATCTACCAAAAATTATGCTAGTGGCATGTAAAATTGTAAATGTAGCTGCTATGATTTTAAAACAAATATGGCCTCCTGTCCTTAATCTATGGTTTAAGGTCCTTAATAATACTCCATAAGAAGAGCAATTGATGGTACTAGTCGTAAGGTATTTGATTAAATTACATTTATTCATTTATTAAATGAGTAATTAATGACTAAAAGCTTGGGTATATATAGTAAGAGTGGAATATGTAAAAGAAAATTAACATGGACAAATATTTTGGTCCAATTCCTTTTGACTGAAGTAGCACATAAAAAGAACACGAGAGAATGTAAGAGCCCGTTTGGATTGACTTAAAAGTTGGTCAAATTTACTTTTAAGTCAGTTTTTGACTTCTGAAAGTGTTTGACGAATATAAAAAATAACTTAAAATAAGTAAAAAATGACTTAAAATAAGTTACGAAATGTTTGACAAGGTAAAAAATGACTTAAAATAAGTCAGAAATAAAAAATAGGTCTCCCCCTACTCTTTTTTTTTTTTTACTTAAAAGTCATTTCAATTTGACTTTTTATTTTTATTTTAAAAATTACTTTTTTTTAAGTCAATCCAAACGAGCTCTAAATCTTTCTATTGTAAAAATATAAATATAACTAGGTCATGTAATACTCACGTGATGTATACTGTTTTGAAGTACAGCTTCATGGTTACAAGTAGAACTTAATTATTATTTCTGGTGCGTCATCTAGTATGTCATCTCTCTTCTAATTTGCTACTCCCTCGGTTTTAATTAATTATGTGGTTTAATTTGGAGATAGATTAAGCTAATTAACGTTTCATTGTGAATTTAATTATTAAATATATATATTTTTTTTTATTTTTTTATTATTTTTTTTAAAAAATAATTTATGTATGAAAATGTTACGAGTAAAAGAAAAGGTCAAACCAACCGTAAATGGTCAGTTCACTTTGCGTGATAGGTAACTTAACAACAACTAGACTACCCATTTTTTATAAGGGAAAAATTAAGCGGTTATTCATATATATATTTATATATAGTTTGCATTAATTACAATTCGAAATTTATTTCTAGCTATAATTATACTCCTCTCTCTCGCCTCTCGCCTTTTTTCCTCTGAAATCTCACTCGCCTCTCTCCTCATTTTCAATCATCTCTCCCTTGCCTCTCTCCTCTCCCTGCCCAGTCCCTCTCGATTATCGTTTACCAATCACTCTCTCACTTCATACAAAACACAAATATAATTTGTGTTTGTATAAAGTGAGAGGGATTAGATATACAAATAAATATTTCTCCGTCCTAAATATATATACTTGTAATTTTACAAATACAAATCTTTCTCTATCTAGTCTTCTTTTACTTTTCTATCTCTCGCTTTATACAAACGCAAATTATACAAATACAATGCATAATTTCTGTTTGTATAAAGCGAGAGTGAGATTAGATATACAAATATAAATGTTTTAACCCGATTCAGTTGTATACGAATTCAAATCGTATGGAGATATACAAATACAATCATTGATACATATACATAATAGTTACATATATACAATTATTTAACCGATATACAAATACAATTCACTTTTCTCCACTCTCTGCCCTCTCTCGCTCATCTCTCTCCTCCCTCTCCTAATCTCGCTCGCCACTCTCCTCCATAGGTACGAATCATAATTAGCAAACTATAGCTATGAAGCATAATAAAGCTACTTTTAAGTGGCAATATGCAAAAATTAAGAAAGTTATACAACTAACTATTATTTTTAAAAGAAAAAACAACTTCACAACTCTAATTATTAAAAAATGTGACCAATTTTTTTTAATTCTACTTTACTACTAATACTAGAATATTTGTTGACAGTCAAGTACACATTTTAATACCATACAACTTCATCGCTAATACTATAATCTACATTTATTATTTAATAGGAAAAAATAATTATTACGACCAAAACAAGCTTTATTCCAATCGCATATTTTATTCATATTCATACTTATATATATAGACCAGCCTAGCAATTTGTATTCTATATATATAATATTTTTTTATTACTGAGAGACCCATCACGTTATGAGATGAAAATTCAAAAATTAATAAATCATGAATGCGTGCGGTGTCCTTTTCCTTTGTGAAATACTCCCTCTGTCCCTAATTACTTGTCCACTTTTGAATTGACACACCTATTAAGAAAACAATTATTGACATAGTGAATTTACCATTTTACCCCTATTAATTATGAAGTGGATGAATTAAAAATTTAATATTTTCAAAAAGTTCTACCTTTTTCAAAGTAATTAATTGAGGATATAATAGGAAATTTCTTTTTGTCCTTTCTTGATTTGTCAAAATGAACAAGTAATTAGGGACAATTATAAAATGAAAAATGGATAAGTAAATAGGAACAAAGGGAGTAAGAAATTAAAATATAGTAGCCCTAATCTTCACATAAAGAACAGTAACCACCCTATAAACAAGATCATTAATTTCCCAGGGGAATCGGATAGGCAGTCCAAAAAGCATATCCCTTTTTCATTATAAAAACTTTATACAATATTACCCTTCAAGAACTCAAGAGCTACCTAAAAAAGTACTACTTAATTTTGTAAAGAACTTATTATAAACTATTCCCTCGTCTCTATTTACGTGATATATTTTTTTTTTTAATCTGTCCGAAAAAGAAAGTCATCTTTTTATAATTCAATTTGAAAATTATCTTTTATACTTAATAAAATACTTTATAGCCACATAAATTTCAGACGTTCTCTTTTCTTTCTTAAATTTTAAGTCTAATAAAATGTGTCACATAACTTGAGATGGAAGAAATATGTTGTAACAAAATTAAACCTTTAAAGAGTTTTAGAAGAGTCCAACTCACTGACCTACACATTTTGTACTTATATACTGTTTATTAGGGACTAGTGCTTGTCCTGCTAAGTGTTTTTTTTTATTGTCCTTAAACCACTGTTGCGTGTAATATAGAGGAACCTAACTTTACAGTTTAGAGAACCCAAAGGCCTAGGTGACCCTTTGCGGTTGCCTAATTCCAACTTGTGTATGTGAGGCTAAATTAAAAAATCAAGATTCTTTATGAGCACAAAATTGGGAAGATTCTTGATTTTCTTTGCAGTTAAGAGCAATAAATAAATTGTAAAGAATGAAAAGGTATTCTAGCTCCCTGGCTTAAGGAGCTAGTTAACGGTTAAGTTACAAAAATTTGAAAAGGCAGTGTCCCAGACAAAAATTAGTGGACCCTAATTAGCTAAGTACCAGTCCATTGCACTTAATTTCATGTGGATTTTGTTCTCTTCTGATGATTTCAATGGGGTTGGTGAAAGATTTCTTTTTGATTTTGTGCTTTCTCATGGATTTCCAAATCTCATGTGTAGCCTAGGTACCCTTAATTTGCATCTCCAGAAAAAAAAATTAAATCCTCATCTTCTGTGACGAATGGAAGTTAGGTTCTTCATCATAATATAATGAAAAAAATATTAGCAACCAAAACTTTTGTCTCTGAATAAAAAAATATATATTAACAATTTCTGTTGCTAATAATAAATATCCATCGTTGATCCTATTTAATGATGAATTTTTTAGGTAATTCTTTTTTTTTTTGGGTAATTGTTAAATTTATTTGATCACTGATTGATCTTTTTTCATAAAGTATACTACCGTAATTTTACATAGTCATAGAGGTTATTGTTAATTCCCTTCTATCTTTTACGGTAAAAATGTTGTGCTGTTTAAAAAATTACACGGTTAAATATATATATTAGTTAATTAGTCATCATAGCTATAGTTTTTGTTAATTACCTCTCGCGATCAATATTCAGTGAAAACTATTGGATTGAGGTTTCGAGTTTGTATAATTCGCACGTTTCTATAATTCGAAATTTATATAATATAATTTGTATAACTGTTTAAAGTTCATATGTTTGTGTTTGTATAAATTTGTTATTTCGAGTTTATAAAAAAATAACTCAATTATACAAACTCACCCGCGAATTATACAACTGAGGTAGCTTAAACTGTAGTTACAACCCAAAAATATGCAAACCATAACTATGTAGCATAATTAAATTTAGGGTAATGCTAAATGGCTAGAAATTTAAAAAGTGTATAATATTTTTTTTATTTTAAAATAAACTAATCTTTTTTCTATTTTTTAATTAAAAGCTATTAAAGTTAAAAAGGTAAAAATGTTCAAAAAGGTAAAATACCATTCTAGTCAAATTTTCTGGTGAAAAGGACTTTTCCTTAAATTTATTATAGTGACTATTTGCCACAACTCCCCATAATTTAATAATCATAAAGCTGCCTACTGCAATGCAAAAAGGATATTTTGTTCTTAGTTATTTCGTAAAATTAATTTCTGAGAGGGGTAAAAAAATATTTAAATGGGATAAACTGCAAATAAAAATAAATATATTTAAAAGTAACAGAAACATCGGGTATATGGAGTAATTTTGAAGCAACTATGCGAATGGGAAGATCAAGATTAGGATGTCAAATGAACGGATTGAGTTGAATTTATGAATATGAAAATGAATTAAATTAATAAATGAATGAGTCATTAACCCGCTAAAGCTAATTGGACTAAATGAATTTAAAACTGAAGCCATCCAAATATAAATGGACTGACTTCTAATCATGAGGACTATCGAACGGTAATTCAACAAGTGGCCACCAAAAAAGTATCAAGTGCATATTTGATTTTATAGTCAGGATAGTTTTGGAAGAAAATCCAATTAAGGACATCACACATTCTGTAAACCAATTACATGATGATTTTCTCAGGAATCACATTCCTTGCTTCTCATGCCAAGCATATTTCCCAAATGAAAGTTTTTCAGTTCGATCTGTCTTCTTAATGTCCTCAGGCACAAAAAGTGCACTTTTCCTTTAGCCTCGAGGCGGATTCTAATTTTAAATTCAATCAATCAAACTAATTTTAAGATTCTCAATATTAATATTTATTAACTAGATTTTTACATATAAATATTTATACTTATGTCAGATGAATGGACTACACCCTACTTAGGCTATTTCCATTTCAAATAAATTAAAAACATGCTAATATCCTAAATGTTACTCTCCGAAAATAACTTCTCTATCTTCTCAAGATAAAAGTAAAAGTAGAGTACGCATAATATCTATAGGTTTACACTGAATATGTCGTTTTGAGGATTGTAGAGATGGGCATGCATTAAAGTGTGATAGTATTATATATATAGTAATAATAGAGTTGAAATTGCAACTAAGTGTGGAGTGGCATGGGATGAGAGCATGGGGAATATAGAGACAAGTAGGAAATGAAGATATACAGATCGATCATAGCGTGGCATGTGAGCTTTTATTTTGCTGCTTAATTCTTCACTAGAGGTTGCCCTTAATCACCAAAAACAAACCATCCGTTTTTACTTTACATATTCAATATTTATCTCATCAAATACGTACGAATCTTCCCTCCCACCACTGAGGAGTGAGAAGACACAAGCACATGTTCCTCTCTCATTTATATTATGTTCATTCTGATCCAATATATAATTAACAACATTACGTATATTAATGAAAATGCATATTATTGTCCGATCATCCTCTTTTTTCTTGCCTATATATACTACACTTCTAAATCTAATTTAACATACAAACCAAAACCTTATTGTTTAATTTCTTTATAACACAAATAAATATAATGGCAGCAACAAACACTAAAGCTATTAAGTATAGTTTCCTTATTTTTTTCATTGTATTGCTCTTGAGTCATGAGATTTTACATGTAGAGGCAAGTCACCTCATCAAGTCTAAGCAGAAGAAGAGGGTAAACTCTTCTAATTTTGGGTCATCAACACATGAGAACGTTGATGGTTCTGACCCTTCAGGGCCTGGGCATAGTCCGGGTGTGGGTCATTCAATTCAAAATTAGAAGTCAAAAAACAAAATTATACTTCCTTCTTATTTCTCTTTGTGATTGTGAAACAAGCAAAGTGGTGTAGAAATTAATTACTACTATTATTTTAGTTGTTTGCATGTATCATAAGTAGTTGCTCGTAAGTTGTGACTAATTAGTTTTTGTGTGTGTATTTATGTATTGTTATTTTAATTTTAACTTCAGATTTTTTGAGCTAACTGTTGAAATAGTAATACTACATACTCGAAATAGTATCAAAATTAAAACCAAGGATAATCCTCGCTTGAAATAAAAATATGCATAAAATCTAAATTTCCCAATCCAACTAAGAATAATTGACGGAGAATTGCACTTTGTCCAAAAATTCGACTTCTTTAACTGCAAAAAAATGTAGATGTTACAAATCTGTGCAAATTATCGTGGCGTTAAACTGAGGAGTCATAATTTATATAATGAAATAGGACGTAACTATTGTTATTGTTGTTGCAAAGAACGATAGATGGGTTCTGGACAACTACAGGCATGCACCTTTGTATTTAAGAAATAATTTCCGTTAAGATTTAAAAAAAATGAAGATGCGCGAGTGGAGAACATTATTATACCTAGGATTGGCAAAATCAAACTCAATCCGTTCAACCTGCCTAACCAATTTAAATTTGAGAGGGTTATTCATGACCCGCTCATTCATTAGCTCAACCCATTAAAAATTGAGTTGATATATAACTCAAATTGGCTCATTAGAAATCTTGTTAAAATATTTTTAAAAAACTTTATTCTCAATTTTATATGTTATATATAATCATAATAAATAAAAAGAAAAGGGTCAAAAGTGCCCTCCGTTTAGAGTTTGACTAAAAAATGTCCTTACCGTCAAAACTTTGGTTCAAAAATACTAATTCAACTCAACTTAACTCAAGTAATTTTTGGGCAGATCAATAATATGCTAACTCAATTTATTTTGACTCGCCCAAATTAAAGACAAGTAACTTTTGATTGAGTCAATAACCCGTCTATTTATTAATTTCTGCTAGCTATTGAATATCATTCTGACCTTCAAAATGGAATTTGATATCTTAGAATATATCTAACGCATGTGAGATTAATTTTTCGTAATTTTAGAATAAACAAGACTATGATTGTTTGTGATAAAATAAGTCGGAATAAAAATACTGGTTGAAAAGATTCTCTAAGCATTTTCTTGAGAAAAAAGCAATGTAGCATTAAATTCTTTGAGGAAGAGGCGCACAACGCTAGAACAGAACAAAATCTCTTCCCGCGCAATAAAAGTGGTTAGGTAGAAAAAACCTTTTGGCAAGTTTTTTTTTATATATATTTTGTAGTCATATCGCAATTCGCAACATAGACAACATATTCCTTCCGTATTTCTTGATTTATTTAAAATTTCATCTATTTAAATAAGAATAAAATTGAAATAAAAATAAATATATTTTTAAGTTTGTCATATACTAGTTATTTTAAAATAAAATGAAAATATGAGCTATTTTGAAACAAAGAGTTAACTATATGGCTCTAAATATGGTAGAACAAAGTCAGCACGCTGGATCTGTCGACTGCATGGATTGTGCATTATACTAACAATAATTTTATTTAGCTGGTGGAAAATTCTTGGTTATATATGGAACTATATTCGTATTGCTGAACAATTTGATGATAAGCTACTATGTGAGTTGGGGATCTACTCTAATTCTAATTAATTTACCAGAATTATCGTTGAACGTAGAATCATATGACCTATATATGACCATTGCATCTACAAGTTTGATATTATGCATCATGTCACATTTTAAATCACCTGACTATATATATTTTTATTAATAATTACAGATGTGTGAATTTGATTTATTTTTATGAGCTAAACACACCTGATGAATTCTTTTCATTTAAACAAATGGTGATTGTAAAATTCAAACTCGAGACTTATTAATACTATATCATTGCAATTTGCAAATAAAAGAAAAATTTTGCTAGCTAGGGCCTAGCGGACTTCACGCTCTCATGCCTCTCTGCTTTGGTACCCAACGTTGGATGTACCTAGACGTTCTTTGTGTCTTGGGGGTGGTGAAAGGGGGCGTTTGGCTATTTTATATAAAAAAAAAATAACTTTAAAGCTAGTTGATTAAACTTACTAGTTACACACCCATGTGTTCAGAATTGAATAACATTGAATAAAAATATTTTTTAGCGATAATAGTTTAATTGCTGTTATTTATATATTTTTAAAAATAATTAATATTTTTTATAAATATTTTTAAAGTCTATAGCGATAATAAATCAAATGTCAATTTACTAATATCAGTAAAGGTTTTAATATTTTTGTTAACGTATATATTTATTATCATTAAAAACTATTTTATTATAATGTAACTACCCTCCTAATGCATGACAGAGTCGCCAGGAAGATATGTTTATACAAATGCAAAATTGCTAAACTCCAAAATGTTGACAGTAAATCTTAGAGAAAAGGACACCAAGACCACACCATATGCTATTAGTACTGTATTGTCCTCACTTTTTAGTTTTATTTTTTTTAAGGAATAAAATTGAATTGACATTTCCCAAGTGTGCGTAAAGCTGGAATCTTTTAAGTTATTATATATGAAAAGACAAAATAAGATACAGTCCTACAACAGTAGTATTTCTAAGAAGAAAATAAATAAATAAAGTACCCTAAAGTTGAATTTGGAGTTGTGACCCTACGATTTAATTAGTAAATAATATAGAGATAGTGGTAGTTAAGTTAGTTTATGATTAAGGCACAAGGAGTCTTAAACCCCACATTGATACTTGAATTACGTTATTATTAATGATAAAGACACGCTTACTAAATTAATTGTCTATTTTTCTAGTAAAAGATACACTTTTCTTTTCTTTTTTTGTAAGAAAAATATATATTTGGAGCCGTCTCACATGGAGACAGAGATTCGTGGGTTGATTAACAAAATCAGCAAGTTGAAGCATGCGCATTAGAGAGTACGGCTTAGATTTCTGTTTTGTCCTAACATTATTTAATACTAATTCTTTTTCAATTAAGGCTTGATCCAAGTGGGACCCATCTACTAATTGGTAGGTTGAAAGTGACAGCACACTATTATTTTCTAGTCAAACGAAAATTAGTCAAAATTAAAGTAGGATAGTGAAACCATGGCCAGCAAAGCTAAAGTGTATTTGCTTGTTTAATTCTAATGATTTTTGGCACAGCTGTTTTTTCTTTAGCTGTAAATTAAAGCTCATTTTATAGGGAAAATTCATAAGTATCCAACCTATGCCCGAAATTTCAGAGACACACTTATACTATACTAAGGTCCTATAACCTCCCGAACTTATTTTATAAATAATTTTCTTCCCCTTTTTGGCCTACGCGGCACTATCAACCAGACATCTTGAAAAAATTGTCAACACGCGTTGGGCCCAGAAGATAGTGTCACGTAAGCCAAAAAGGGGTAGAAAATTATTTATAAAATAAGTTCGTGAGGTAATAGGACCTTAGTATAATATAAGTGTGTCTCTGAGATTTCGAGCATAGATTGGGGGTACTTATGCATTTTCCAAAAAAAAATTATGACCATAGATAGCACTGAAAGATGAAGTTCATAGTCCAGATGTGGGTCATAAGGCTCAAAATTAGCAAAAAAAAACTAGCTAGTTGACATTTTTTAAACTCTTATTTTTGTGTGTGTTATTCCTGTACAATCATAAGCTATTTCGAATTTGAGGGGATCGCTAATGTTCTATGATGATCAAACCAGGGAAGAAGCTACGGCTCATCGACTCAAAATCCTAATTTCACCCTTCTGATTGATTATTTATACTATATTTTTCTTATTTATTTATTTATTGCGACTTCTGTTTAAAGAGAAGAGTGTAATATATAGAGGGGCAAACTTTGGACTAAACATGCCGCACAACAAATACATGAGATTAATTTTAGCAGTAACTGTAATACAAGGAGCTTCTAAATTTGTAGTGGAAAGCTAGAGGTTTGCGGCCATATACTTAAAGAGTTAAGTCATGCAACGCATATACTCGAGAGCATATGCCTCAAATATTACTAGTGTAATAATTAATTATATTCCTTCCAACTCATATAAATAAAGTCAAACATTTCATAATACCAGTAGACATATAAATTGAATGGGAGGAAGTGTGTGTATATATATATATGCACGCTTGCGCTTGCGTCTGTATATATAATTGAAATTGGAGATTTAAGGCCTTGAGGCCCATAGGCTTTTCCAAAGAAAGGCTCGTAGTAACGTTGTTGGAGTCCATATGCTCTCCCTTTTCGGCCCAATAATTGAAAAGGAGCAAGTACAACATTCATTTGTTACCTTAGGAGTGTACAATACCAAACCGAAAATCGAATCAAACCGCAAATCAAGTCAAACCGAGAAAAAAAACTCAACTAGTGATTGGTTTGACTTGATTTGGTAGTGGAAAAAAAATCCGACTATATTTGGGTTGGTTTGGTTTTAACTGAAAAAAACCAACCCGAGACCAAACCAACCCAATATTATATATATAATTTTAAAATTTTATTTTATACATAAAAATATTTACTATGATATAATTTTAAAATATTTCTTATACATTTTCATAGTTTTTATCTTTTAATATATTATTTCAAGTTTGAAATTTAGAATTCTGAATGGTTCAAGAAAGATTATAGTTCACAAATGTTGGTAATTATAATAAAGCTTAAATCAAAATCAAATTAATTCTAATGCAAAAAGAAAATCAATTCAACACTAAGAATGACATTAATATTGAATATTTTTTCTTTGGTTTTACATTGGTTTAGACAATTCAAATACATAATCTAATTTTAATTTTCTTTAATATTTAGTCATGTAACTAATACTTATTAAACTTATTTTAGCATGATTTAGTACTTTTAAATTATGATCATTTTCATTATGACTTGTTAATTTGCAAAATTTGTTTTACGCGATTTCATTATTATTATTTTTTTGTTGGATATTTTAGTGTCATTACTCATATCATATTTTGTGTTATTTTCTTAAGAAACACCTTAGATAGTTGTATTTTGGTAGGACTAAAGAAATATTTGAAGTACAAATAAATTATATGTTTGTATGAATACTTTACCTAAAAAACTCGAAAATCTGAAAAACTCGAGGTTGAAAAACCCGAGTTTTATTGGTTCGGTTTGGTTTATAGATTTAAAAATCCAACACAAATAATTTGATTTGATATTTGAAAAACCCGAATCAACTCGGTCATGTACATCCCTATGTTACCTTAAGAGAAGAAAGAGGAAAGCCCGTGTAATGTATGTTCTGCAACTTACTTTTGTTTCGCTAGTAGTCAAATAGACCCTTATTGCTAGGTATTAGGTGTGTCAAAATCAGTCATAAAATTATAATCTCTTTATTTTTGGGCGGGTTAATAAATCCCCTAGTTATGTGTTTTTTTGTTTCGGTCCAAATTTATTCCTTCGCAAAATATGTTGGCTAAGACAACTAATAAGAGCTCGCAGGAGGACTAGACGAATTACGACGGATTGATTAGCTTCCATATATCGGTTTGTTGGTTCCATTACCCAATACAATATGACATTCACAAATATACATGTGGTGATTGATGTGCACAATTTTCTGTGTGATTGGGCTTCTAGCAAGTCATAAGGTGTAACGCAAATCTTTTTGACTGGATCGAGGAAAAAGCCCTTTTTAGGGATGCAACCCGTTAGTAGTGGACAGAGGTATCAACTGAATTTGGATAGGTTAAAATGGGAGAACAATAATCCTCCCAAATGCTACTTGAACTGGATGCGTTCAATTCTTACTAAGTTTTAATAAAAGTATTTTTTCTTTATCATAGCTATATATAACATCAAATAAACAAAATAACTTTTTAAAAATATTTCGACAAGATTTCTCATTAGTTAATTTGAGTTATATATCAACTCAATTTTTAATAAACTAAAATGAGTTGAAGAAACAAATAGAACATTAACCTGAACAGATTAAGCGGATTGGGTTGATTTTGCCACCTCTAATAGTGGTAGCCAAACTAGGAATGGTGAGAGAAGGTGGTCCAATAATAACCAAAGGGATTTTTAAAATACAGCCAAGTGAAGGCGACCGAACGGCTCCTGCAAATAGGGGACCGCTCAAGCCAGCCCATTGCCAAAAAAAGTGATGGTTGTTAGCAAGAGATGACGAAAAGTAAATGCCGTGAGGATATAGTACCTAGAATCGGAAGCAGAGCCAATATTAGGTGTGTGGGGTTTAAATTTTCTTCCCTTTCCTTATTATTGAGCTCTTATTTAGTTTTGTTAGGGATTCACAAGTTATTACTTAATTTTCTAGTACAAATACAAAATCTATGGAAAAGCTACTGGGTTCGTCCGAACCCACAAACCCCCACCTAGCTCCGCCCCTATCTAGAATATGCATCATCATTGGAAGAGTGACCTTATATTTTCCAGGAAGGATTTGGTTGAGACAAATGTTGACCCTTTAGAAGGGGTCGCAAAACTAGCCATAAAAATATGATTGCTCCAATTCACTGGCTCTATAAGTTGGGTTGGTGAACTGAATAGAAAGAAATTAAAATTTGATGAGCTTGAGCGATGACTCAATGTTTAACAATTCATGACCCCATCTCTGTCAAGTAATATTTGACGCCCATCATTATCTGCCTTTCTATTTATTAATTCATTCTATTTTGATTCATTCAATTTTGAACAACAGTATAAAAAATTATATTGAGATCAATTTTTAGGCGTGGGTAGAATTGAGGCATTAAATGACACTCATTCTTATCTTTTCTTTGGCAATATAACTAACTTTAGAAGAAATTATTCTCCTCTCATTAATTTTGTTGAATCCTCAATGCCTTCTCTTACTTCTTTTAAAATCCAGAACATGCATAATGTAGGTACTTTTAGCAAGTGAGGGATGACACCATAGCCTTTGTACGAAAACACTCTTTCATACTTAAAAGTCATTAACTTCTACCATTCAATTATTGAAGACTTTCTTTAATGTCCTCAATTATTAGTGGATACCTAATTTACACCTAAAACTAGTAACTAAAATTATAGTCCACGCTGCCAATTAGAAAATTATTTTTCAAAGAATTTATGAGGTTGCGGACTTTTAATTTATCGATAAATGGTGTTGAAATTAGATTAAGTTGTTAGCAAGTAGTTAGTAGTAGCTAAATATACTCCAACAAATACTGGGTCCTGGGACAAGGCGGCTACTTGTGAAATGTCATAGTTCATTAGTTATTCTCCTCTCAACTTATTCGATACGTTTTTCTTTTTTTAGTCCGTTTTCAAAATATGATCAATTTTTTTTTTTGGAACCCCAGGATACCCGCAGCCGCTACAACCTCTGCCACAGCCTCTACCCTTCGGGTGAGCACTTTGTGCGCACTGGGTAAACCCCCTACTGTGTAATATATAGCATGCAAATCACACAAGGGATGTAAACCGCACTAGGCAAGCCCTATACGACATGCTCGACTCAGAAGACATTGAGGGGAGATCGATCCCGGGTCATCCGTGTGGATAACCACCCTCCAAACTAACTGAGCCATCCCGAAGGGCCAAGGTCAGCCTTTTATAATTAGAAATATTTAAACTTCAAAATTATCATTTTACCTTAATGAAATATTTCCTCCATTCATTTTTACTTGTCACTTAATCCTAAAATAGATTCTCATTTTTACTTGTCACTTTTGACATATCAAGAAAAGACCATTATTTTTATATCTTTTACCCTTAGCAAATCATTTTTAAAGATCTAATATTAAACATCAATTAATAAGAGTAATGTGGTAAAATACATATATCAATAATTATTTTCTTAATAGGTGTGCCAAGTCAAACAATGACAAGTAAAAATGAACGGATAGAGTAATTTATAGCTATGCAAGTGGTCAAAGAGACCACAAAACATAATCAGCTTTTGAAATTCGATAAAAAATTTGTATCAAATCAAATGATGTCATATAAATTAATCAGGACAGGGGAGTAAGAGGATGATGAAAAATACTGTAGCAAATTATCCAATCTCAAAATCATGTTTTTGAGTTCTGAAGATAAAAGCTTGTATATTAGGCAAATAGACATATAGAGTACCGGCAATTATTAATTATATTTTGTGCTGCTCTCATTAGTAACCACCATAAATATGAAGCAGTATATTATGGAATACAATAGTGCAGCCATTCATGATGACGACAACGACAACAATTAGTATTGGAATTTAGAAAAAAATAGTACGTACGTAAACTTTTACTTTTCTACTAATAAAAAAAAAAAATCAATTCAAAACAATTTGGGAAGCATGACAATTACTTCTTCTGTTCGATATAAGTTGATCATCTTATAATTAAAGATAGTTATTTCATATTAGTTGATCACCTTACTAAATCAACACTAAACAAAAAGCAAACGAAATGACTTACTAGCCACAATATATCCTCGGCAAAAAGCATTAATTAAAATTTTCCTATATTACCCTTGCAATTAATTCTTTTTTAAGGTGTTCACATTTGTTTGTAAAATTTCCAAGTAGTTTTTTAAGGGGTAAATTAATAAAATTATCTTTTTATTTATGATTTCTTAATATTTGTGTAAAAAGAAAAGTGATCAACTAATATGAAACGAGAGTAATAAGAAAGCACGGAAAGTAATGAGGAAGTAAAAAAAGCCAAGTATGGAAAATTAAGGAAGACAATGCATTATGCTAAAGGGATTGCATGATAACGTGACGCAATATTATATAGAAATTGACCAATAAAGTTAAATTATTTGCCAGTAGTTGCTTAGTTGGAGATATATATTTCTAACATGAAAAAGAAGAAGAATACTTGACAATTATTACTGATCAAAATGATTAAAAAAGAAGAGTAAATTTAGCACAGTAGTTCACACCAAATGAAAGTGATGATACATTATTTTAGCATAAAATACAATAGGAATGAGTCTTATTAACATGTTCAAAAGTAGTTTTGGCTTTCTCCCCATCTTTTTGGAAGTTTGCTCCTTAAGAGGAAAAGTTCTGACACCATTAATCTTGTATTTCAACTGTTAATTTTATTAATTAGAGATCGCGCCAGCTGGGAGAAGTGGGAGCAATCTTGCTTTATCACAAATATTCATTAATCAATATTTTACTTTATGGAGGCATTAGCGAATCAATATATTAATGGAGCGTAATGTTGAATCAAATTGAATTGATCATGAGTCAAAAGAAAATAATTTTTTTTTAATTGAAACGAAGGTAGAAGAGTATGTTTTTATAATATGAAATGGTTTATGATCACATTATGTCATTATCGGATTGCAGAGAGGTACGATTATATATATATATATATATATATTGATGATGAAACGTAACTGATAAGGGCACATGTGCACAATCAATATGTTTCAAAGCTGAAAATGGACAAGCATGGGATATGCTTTCACGTGCTTTGCTCAATATAATTATAATATTTACTCCAATATACAGTTACCTAGTTTTTCACTTTTGTTTAGTACAACTTGTGCTATTTTTAATGCATCGATCCGGACTGCCTTCAACTGTATCTTTGAAACACTACTCATATCAGAAGAAATAAATAAATTAGTAATTATTAATTATATCATCAATAAATAAAAATAATTTTTTTAATATAATGAATAAGTAAATGTAAGCAAAAGTAGTACTTACCATTTCTTTTGGATTATTATATTGCATAAGGAGTTTAGTGTACTTAGTTGGCACGTAATATTTGTTATAATCAATTGATAGAAACATAATAATCAATATAATTCTAAAACTGTCGTTTTAATTTACTACAAATTTCTTTGATTAATTAATTAGTAGATGTACTATATAATACCACACTGTCTCCAACTGTGACACCCATGAAAAGTTTATCACTTACCTACGTAATTTTTGTAACCTACAAAACGGACAAATATTGAAATATGTGCAGTTAATTACCCAAAAGAGTACTCCCTACAAATACTAAACTTCTTCAACAAGCATTTATAATGAATTTGGTACTACGTACACAAATATAAAGCTGTTGTCTACTTGAAATGCTTTACTACTTTTTTTACCGTAATTTTTGTGACAAAATCAATTCACATACGTACAATAATAATTACCCTTGAGAAAAAAAATATTCCGAAAAGTATTGGAATTTGGCATTACTTGCTTTCAAATACTTTATTTGCTACTTGGGACCAAGAGTTTTTATATTCCTACTACTTCTTTCGTTTAAAAAAAAATGACGTCCTTTCCTTTTTAGTTTGTTTAAAAAGGAATGACCTCTTTTCTTTTTTGATAACATTTTACTTTCAGCTTTTCACGTGACATGTTTAAGACCACAAGATTAAAAAACAATTTTATACATTTGACATAACTTTAATTTATGATCACAAAATTCAAAAGTCTACTTTATTTTGTTAAACTCCGTGCCAAGTCAAACTAGATCACTCTTTTTGAAACAGAGGAAATATTATTTATCTAACACCTATTAGTTTATTTAAAAAGGAATGACCTCTTTTCTTTTTTGATAACATTTTACTTTCAACTTTTCACGTGACATATTTAAGACCACAAGATTAAAGGACAATTTTGTACATTTGACATAACTTTAATTTAGGACCACAAGATTCAAAAGTCTACTTTATTTTCTTAAACTCCATGTCAAGTCAAATTAGGTCACTCTTTTTGAAATAGAGGGAATATTATTTATCTAACACCTATTTGTAGCTACCAGCTTCATAAAACTTGGTTTTATAGTACTTATTTGTTGTGTTGAACAAATCGTTAAGAAGATTTTATGAGAAAGAGGTACATTATTTTTTTGGATTATATGTAGCAGTGACAATTGCATTTTAGGCATCAATTAATTAAACTTCCTGTTATACTATCTTCTGAAACATGTTCGATTTTTCACCCCAAGTTTTGACATACAAAAAAACAAATTCAATCGAAAACATTATCCAAAGATATGTCGTTTTTTTAAAAAAAACTTAGCATATTGCATTACTATTATTTAGTATGCCGTCACGTCCATGAAATTAAAACAGCCAAAAAATTAAAAAAATGAGAGGTGCAGGTCCTAGATAAATATATATATTGATAAGAGCTGGATAGCATATATATGCAACTCAATGTTGGCCAGCTGAAATAATAGATTGATCTAGTGGCAATCGAATATATGCCCACAAAAACAAAATGAAAGAAACAAGAATAAAACAATACTATTTCTTAATTCCATATATATATATATTCAATATTTATTTTGAGTGTCTATCGATTTTTTATTAATAATAATTTCATGTTACTCCTAATATTAAACTTACCATATGTGTTAAAAATTCTGAGTTGTAAAAATTCCACCTGACCTTCACTTTCTTCGTCCATATTCGTTTGTTGCCTTATTTTCTACTGACAAAAGTGCTCTGCCCCTTTCCTCTTCTTGGACTCTATGCTTTCTGTTATTTACTATTTATTACGATACGTCCATATTCCTTGATCGAACAGGCACGTAATTTAAGAAGTATGCAAAGATTTGTATAGTTTAAAAATAAATAAAATTTTAAAATATATATTTTTTTGCTAATTAAGTGAGAAACAATATTGAACATTTACAAATAAAAAATAATTTATTTAAAAAACTTATTAAAAAGGAAAGTGTGTCGAGGGAAAGTAGTAATTTGGTGATGGGAAGTAATCTTTTAATCTTATGCAATTGGTATTAATTTAAAACTCACGTATATGGTAAGAATAATTAGTTTTTGTTAATAGTCTTTATTTTATTCTGCTTCACTAATATTTAAGGGTGTCAATGGGACGGTTCAGTCGGTTATTTTTAAAAAATTATACCATATCAATTTTTCGAGTATTATATAATGCATAACATATACTTATATACCATACCAATTATATAATTTATATTTGAAAATTGTTATAAAATATATTTATATATTAAATTTAACATATTGTTAATATATAAAATATATTTACATACATGTAAGGTTATTCGGTTCAGTTTAAAAAAATTTCAGTTTTTTACAAAAATTAAAAATACCATCCCAATCGTTTGGGATGGTTAAACACTCCACGGTTTTATTGAAAAAATGACATAAATCGGTTTGGTCGATTTTTCATATTCTTTTGACACCCCTACTTATAATATTGCTAACCGATTCGAATAAGATATTATTTTTATTAGGTAAAACTCATTAAAACTATTAATTTATATGTGTGCTGAGCAAATTAACCCACTACAAAAGAAAGCACAAAGTATTTCTTATTTCATATACTGAAACTCAAGACCTTTATTTCAAGTTTTTAACCATTTATCTCATCTATCACAGAGAAATGGATGAATATTGCCTTTTATTAAAGAATAATTCAGCAGAGGCTTTTTTTGATGTTATTTTTATAGTTTTTTATATATATAAAAGAAAAATCTTTTGAGAAAAGAGCCTAAAACTCATTGATGGTAACTATTATTACCATTATTTGTATATTACTCATAACTCAAGCTATTTCCACTCCAATAATTGGATGAATAAGAGAATATATTTGTTCAGTATGAAAAAAAATCCTTTGAGCACTATTCAAACATTTTCTTGAATGAGTTTTATACGTACAAATTTAAAATAATCAATTCCAACACCAATACGTACAAATTTAAAATTAATCAAACTCTAACACTATTATTATATGAAGAAAAAAAAAAAACAGAGATGCTTCCCACTCTGTTGTAGTTCCCCCAATCCCACTACTCTTTTTTCTCTGTATCACCCTTTAACTTTCCCGCTCTCTCTTCTCTTCCTCTCAAGTTTCTTTCTTTCTTTCTTTCTCTCTCTATATCTCATGCTTGTGCTTTTTATGTATTTTCTTCTTCCACCTCTCTGAATTTCTTATTCTTTTCTTCAAAATCCTTAGACTGGTCTTTGTCTGAAATTTACCTTATAAACTTCGACACCACCATTTTCAAGAAAATAAAAAGAGATGAACAATAGATTCCGACCATCTCTACACCCCAAAAAAGTTCCTTTGAATCCTCAAAAGGTGAGTTCTTCCACTTTCCAAAAATCCCAAAGTTTTCTTCTCTCTGACTTTGATTATGCTAAATTATTGAGATTTCTCTTCTTTCTTGTCCCCTTTCCTCCTTTTACTTTTTCTTCCTTTATTTGGCCATTGTCTTGAATAATACTACACAATCTTTGGATCCAATTTCTGAATTGGATGCTTTACTCATATTCTCAATACCCCTTTTAACTACACATCTAATTTATCTCACTTATTAAATTCAACCTGAAAAGTTTGTTAAATCTAATTCTTGATAGGAGAAGAAGATGGAAATACAGCAAAACAAATTCTTGTCTGTAGAGAAGCCCAGAGTTAATCGGCGTCAAGCTGCTAAAGAGAGAAAATTAGCCTTACTTCAAGATGTATTCTTATCTTAATGCTCTAAATTCATAAAATTAAAATTTTCATTTTTTGCCTTTAAGGTTTTAAAACTTTCTGATTTTTCGCGTTCAAATTGGCAGGTTGATAAGCTAAAGAAGAAGTTGAGGCATGAAGAAAATATTCACAGAGCATTGGAAAGAGCTTTTTACAGACCTTTAGGAACTCTACCTCGCCTTCCTCCTTATCTTCCCAAATATGTTAGTACTTGTGGTTCAATTGAAATTTCATATGATTTTTTTCCTTCTGAAAATATTGAGTTCAATTGAATATGCATGGTAATGAATTGATTTGTGTGATGACGATAATGCAGACATTAGAGCTTCTTGCTGAAGTAGCTGTTTTAGAAGAAGAAGTGGTCCGGCTTGAGGAACAGGTTGTTACTTATAGACAAGGTCTCTATCAAGAAGCAGTTTCCACATTCTCAAGGCGAAATACGGATGGTAATCATTTGTCTGATTCATACCCTCAGTTACATGGTAAAGTTTCTAAGCAAAGACATTCAAGATCATTTTCCATGAGTGAAGTCAATCTCGGATCATCCGTGCCACAGTCTTCTCTTTCTCTAGATAGGAGTGCTTCAAGTAGAAAGTTGTTTTTAAAAGAATCAGTGTTCGGTAGCTCGAGAATTAGCTATGATGTAACATCAAATAGCAGACAAGCTGTCATGAAGAATTGCAATGACTCATTGATAGATGGCCTACGAAAAGAGAATCACTCGGCTGGTAGTTGTACTAAGGATAAGCCATCTCCACAGAAGCAAATCAGCACGATAAATACTTCGTTAGTAAGGCCTCCTGTTAAGCCTGAATCAATCAGCAAAATAGCAGATGTTAGGGTTCAGGTATATACCATTAGGCAACCAGCAAGAAAGTTAGCATTTGATGCTTCACGTGCGAATTGATCTTATTATAATTCTATCTGTTCAGTGCAGGGCTGTAGAACAAGCACAAGAGAGTTATTTAGCTTCTTCAGATGAACAGGAATTGGAAGCTGAAAGCACAGAAAACAAAATATCTGAAGACATTTTAAAGTGCTTGTCTAGCATCTTATTAAGGTTGAGCACATCTAAAGGGAAGATAGCTAATACAGAATCTTTTCGCTCTTTAGGAGCAAAAGTCTTGAATGAAAGGGAGTTTCAAGATCCGTATTGCATCTGCTCAGAACAAAGGAAGCAAGATATTGGTGAATACAGATATATACTCAATATAGATGCTAACTCTGTTAATCTAAACCAGAAAATGAATGCTTCGTTTCTGATTCACAGACTTAAGTAAGTTCAAGTTCTCTACCATTTTCTAGTAATTATGATTAAGAAGACAGTATATTTGCATGTCCTTATCGCGTTCTTTACATTTCAAACGTAAGGATTCTCCTTGGCAAGCTATCATCTGTGAAATTAGAGGGTTTGACTCATCAACAGAAGTTAGCATTCTGGATAAACACATACAATTCATGTGTGATGAATGTAAGTGGCCTATGTTATACCCAAAAATCAATTCATATTATACTCTATTTAAGAAATAATTCCTTTTGTCATGAATCTGTCAGGCATTTATAGAGCATGGTATTCCAGAGACTGCTGAACAAGTCGTATCACTAATGCAAAAGGCAAGTTACTCAGTCATTATAATCCATGCTTCGTATATTGCTGATGCTACAATAATTGATCCATTAATACACGTTTCTCCTCGTTGAAGTTGTAATGGATCAGTTAAAAGTATATGGGGTGTAAGTTTTGAACTCCGGAATCTATTTAACTTTCTCAATGAATTTCATCAGGCAACAATTAATGTGGGAGGGCATTTTCTAAATGCAATCATGATTGAGCACTTTATCTTGAGGCTACCGTACCACTTAAAATATGTAAGTTACCTTTCGATGTTCCTTAATCTGTTCTGCAGTTGTGTGAGCTTAGAGCAATTGTTTTTGAATTTTTCTTTCATTCAACAAACTCTTAAGCTATTTTCCATCACTTGAAAGACCTGTTCAAAGTCAGCAAAAGACACTGAGCTGAAGGTTCGGAGCGTTTTTGGCTTGGAGTGGTCTGAACCTCTCGTCACATTCGCACTTACCTGTGGAAGTTGGTCCTCCCCTGCAGTAAGTTTATCGACCACTTACATTACCTTCTCAGTTTTCGCAAAATCATAGGCTTGACAATTCATATTCCTAAGCTGGAAACTTCAAAAAGTATAGCTTTCTGAATGTCTACAAACAGAAATCAGGTCATTTCACAAATTAAGAAGTAAAAAAGCATAATGGTTGAGAAAAGCATAAGGTCATAAGGTGTATAATGAGTTGGTCAATCATTCATCTCCTGAAGTCTCTCAGAGCTTTAAACTCCGTGCTAACATAATGTTTCAAGTCTCGACATTATGTCCAAGTAATTCTAATTGTATGTTGTGATCTTTTCCATACCGAAGGTGAGGGTTTACACTGCATCTCAAGTTGAAACTCAGTTGGAAACAGCAAAAAGAGATTACTTACAAGCAGCAGTTGGTATTTCAGCAACAAATAAGCTCATTATGCCCAAGTTGTTGGATTGGTATCTTCTTGATTTTGCAAAGGACTTGGATGCATTACTTGATTGGGTGTGCCTCCAGCTACCAGATGGACTTAGAAATCAAACTATGAAATGCCTCGAGAGACGAGGAAGAGAACCCCTTTCACAATTAGTTCAAGTAATGCCTTACAATTTCAGCTTCAGGTACCTCATACACCAATAAAATATTGCTTCCACTAGTTCCAGAGTACTAGCTCAGATGACAGAATACTAGTAAAGGAACTGTCTGAGAAGCATAACATTTCAGAGGGATGTGTTAATGGAACTAATGATGGTCATTGATATTGTTCCAGATAACAGTATAGGATTGTAGCAAATTCAATTCTTTGTATCTCTTAGACACCTACGTTAATAAACTCGACGAGATCATTATCTCTAGAGTAAGCAAACATGTTGCTTGCTGAAACACAGGATGTGGAATCAGAGTATATGTGATGCGATTACTTGTAGAGTTAAATTCTGCAGCCAAGGTTGTGTCTCATTCAACTACACTATTTTGGTCAGTGCCATTGTACATTACTGTCTCAAATTTGTTTTGAGTCACTTTTTATTTGGTTGTACAATTTTTCAAATATTTTATTTTACAACAAAAAATTGTGATATCTACTCTCTAGTACTTTTTCTAGAATCTTGGAAAATGTAATTTTACTTCAAACAAAAAAAAAAAGATAACTTAGATGCATCAATGCTGTTACATAGACCTTCTTTTTTTTTCTTCATTGTTTTGTTATAATATATGTTCACGGGTATTTCAGCAATCAAGACTGAAATTTGTGTTAAAGCAACAAATTTGACGACAGAGGAAACTTAAAGAGGCCATCTTGTACAGTTATAGCAAAACTAGGCACCATAGTAACAAATATGCTTCTCTTTTACACAGTGGTTGTAACAACAATAACAATTATATTCCGTGTAATCTCACAAGTGGAGCCTGAGAGGATAGTCAAATGTAGACCTTAAATAATAAGATCCATAGAAATCAGTGTTTACAAGGACTTACATCTGTGTAAAAATAAACATGTTGATATTTTAAAAAAAGATGTATTTAAGTAGAGACCATACAAAACAACACCCGCCGCTATTAGCAAAATTTTCAAAGAGAACTACAGGAACTGATTACTGGAATTAGTTGCACACGGCCAAACTAGACAAGGGCAAAGGAGGAAAGGAAAAAATGATGTGGAGGGAACAATAGAACACCAAATACAAAATGGATGATTACACTATGTACAAACAATTGCACTATGCTAATACCAACACCACAACAACCAAGCCCAGAATTTCTGAGTAAATTTTGTTTCAACCGGTAATTTTAGCCAAATGGAGAGGGAACAGGAACCACAAGTGCGTCCGATCTTTTAATGCTACCCATGCCACAAATAATGCAGCCAGGTGATGACAGAGCAGAGAATTTGGCCCCACATAGATCACACACATCATAACCAATGGTTGATAGACGGCTAAGCGTAGCAGCACAGAACTGGGATGGATCTTCTTGTGGATCAATTGACTTGTTGGACAAGCCCCTTTGAACACATATGTCAACCAAGCTCCTCAACTCGTCTTGCTTGCCTGGAGGTGCCTTAGATAATAGAAGTTCAAGCATCTGCTTGGAATAGCCATAATTTTGTACGTCCATGTTCCTCTTGATAGCAGTTCGAATACAATTTATCCTGTGCTTAGCGAGAAGAGGCAGTGAACCCAAGTGTCGAGACAATCGTGCCATTTCATCCTTTGCACTGATTGCACTCGGGCCCTGAACTCTTTGCAGTCGGCTGATTTCCTGCAATGAAGTGACAAAGGACTTAGATGCTGTTTGACCATGAATATATTTTACTTCTTTCTGGAGTTGAATTCTGGAAATCATGTTTGGCCATAAAATTTCGGAAAAATCAGGAATTTACCAGAATTTGAAAAACACCGAAACCTTTTTCACTCCAAATCACTCTAAAAAAAAAATACATTCAAAAAACAACTCTAATTTCCAAATATTCATTTTTCACTTTGAAAACAAAAGCTATTGTTTTTTCAAATTTCACAATTTTCATGGCCAAACAGGCAGAAGCCACCCATCCAAACAAAACAAGACCTTGAATGGAAACCAAATGATATTTGCTCAATATTGCTGTTGGCTAGTAAATAAAAGGTTCTCTTTTACCAAAAAAAAAAAAAAGGTTGTCTTCTGCAATGAAGCTTAGGTTTCAACATAAGTCACCCATACACAGGTAAATACATCTCCCTTCCCGCTCCTCTCTCTTTAATCATCCTAACTGTTTACAAAGGCTATCTCAAACTACCTCCTGCATATGATGTAGGGACAACACAAAACTAGCTAGTGGGTTTGCTGCATTAAATTCTAATGCGGAAAATTCTATTGAGAAGTTGAAAACAGCTGCATTTTGGGAAGAAACACAAGAACAGAGGATAAGGGTTAGCTAGACTCCTACTTTTCTTATAGAGCTAATTGCACTTTGTCCCTTGCTCCAAATTTTAATCCTTGTGTTACCTGACTACACATATTTAACCTTCTAAAACTAAGAGCCTGTTTGGATTGGCTTAAAAGTGGTCAAACCTACTTTTACGTCATTTTTAGCTTTTGGGAATGTTTGACAAAGTTAAAAATAACTTAAAATAAATTTAAAATGACTTAAAAAAAGTTAAAAGATAAAAGTACGTATTCCCCTACTTTTCATTTTTTAACTGAAAAGTTACTAAAGGTTGAGTTTCTAAAAACTACTTTTAAAAAGCTATTTTTTTTAAGTTAAGCCAAACGGATTCTAAGAGTACAGC
Organism: Solanum stenotomum; assembly: GCF_019186545.1. Classification (NCBI taxonomy): domain Eukaryota; kingdom Viridiplantae; phylum Streptophyta; class Magnoliopsida; order Solanales; family Solanaceae; genus Solanum; species Solanum stenotomum. Next base: position 45,931,983 of record NC_064293.1, read on the forward strand.
TGTGCACTTTTGGTACTTCCACTAACAGATCTCTGTAAATATTCAATCTTAATCTTAAGACTAGTGGTATTAATTCAACCCACATGGTGAAGTAAGTCTATAGTGGTGATAACAAAATGGTTGTTATCTTGAAATATAAAAAGATGTGAATATCTGTCCTTAATGTTAAAAGAAATGAAGCTAGCAACTTGTATTAGGAGCAGATTAGATTCACTTGGTAACTTCTAATGCAGTAGTCTACAAAGAAAATACATGGCGTCAATTAATAGGGACAGAAACAGGAGGATGGTAAAACAAAAAAGTAGAGACTCTAGCTATTTGGTAAAGGATTAAGTACCTGAAGCAGAGTGACTGCAATTTTGTATTGTGCACATATTGTAGCTTGAGCTTTTATGTCAGCTCCACGAGATTGATCCTTAGCCAATGCTAAGAAAGCTTCATCGAAACAGGATAATGCATCTGGCAGCTGATTTTGCTCAAGATGGGCAAGACCAGTCTTGAAGCAAAGTGGAGCAGCAGCCCCACGAGGAACCTATGACAGATAAAAATGCAAATTGTAAGAAAATGATGAGGATTCTGACTTGGACATAATTGACCTTAAGACTTTCAAGTTTCAACTGACACTAATGCTCAAGGATCTCCTCACTGATTCTCAGTAAATCCTTGTCGTATTTAGTTTCTTGAACCCCCATAGAAGGAGAAGGTTTTTAGAGAGCTCAAAAATATTTCTGTTGTATGTTATCATATAGCAATAGTTCATAGGTCTCCCTAGCTTCATCAGTTTTTCTTCTGCGGACTTATATACAAATTCCTCACTTTGGAGCATCATTGCTCCTTGTCCCTCTTGGCAATGTGATTTTCCTTTTATTTCTTCTGAAGTGAAGCACAAATGAGCATATCACCAACTGCGGGTTTGGCCTATCTGTCTCTTGTTTTTGTCAGACAGTGAAGTAGAATCCACCCATTAAGAAGGTTGAAACCCTAAATATATACACCTTAACAGAATCAGTATGCTCGTTGCAGTTAAGCTTAATTATCTATCTTCTTAACCTTTGACTTCAAATTTCTTTTCCCTAACCCATCACTAGTTTAATTCTGATCTGCACTAATACAATCCAAAAATGAAGGGATTTCTTGTAGCACTCAATTTTCTCAGCATCCTTGTATCTTATAGTACAAGGGATTTCCCTTCACTAGCCCAAATCAACCACATACGAAATTGGTCAAATTAGACTTAGGTAAGCTAATTGATTTTTCAAAAGCACACAAATCCATATCCAAGGAAGCATTATATTTTCTCTTACTAGAACGCTCGATATTCAACCATGAACTAGTGACCGCAGATCACTGAACATGAGCAATTGAGTAAGGGTCCTGAGGCCTCACTGTACCTCCTACACTCCAGTGAATCAGAAATATCAACTAATAATTACATAACGGCCTCACCAACTTAGTGAAGAATCTGATGACAAAACCCAGCTCTTAGATATGTAAATAACCCAGCTATCTGTGCTTTAATTTTACAGTTACCGCGAACCCCAAGCAGTCCTACAAAATTCTTCATGTGCTATTATCAACATGTATGGCATTCAAAAGGCCAATTTTCGTTCTTATGTGTCAGCATTTGCACATAGAAAAAACGAAATTGTTAATGATTACCATCAATCATCCCATTATTACTAATGATCCAGACAAGTTCAATATGAAGCAGGAATTGATCATAGTATGGTACCAACTATTTCCTAACAATTTAAAAGTGTGGAAAAGAAAACTTACTTGTCCAGGACGCACAGCTTTTGGAGGAGAAGATGGGCGTGCAGAAGGTTGTCCTGAACCTGGAGCTTCAAGAGAACTGAGATCAAGAGGTTGGTTGGACACGGGAGGTTTTGACATCTGAACATGAGGTTGCAGACCAGAAGGTTGAGTGAAGGGCTGCGGAGGAACACCACCATCAGGAAGACCTACCACATCAAATGAAACAGGTCGTTGAGTAGCTTGAGGGGGGACACCACCATCAGGTAGACCAACATCAACTGCAGATGCACTACCCTGGCTAGGTTGCATTTTAGTGGCTTCAGCAACTTGGGAATTTTGATCCAGCTTAGAAAGGTAAGTCCCAGGAGGAGGCAATGATGCCGCAACCTGGACGGATGATATAGTATTCTGGAAGAAGTCCTCCGGAATGGGCCCTGCAGCAACTCCAGCACCCACTGCCTTAGGAGCAAGATTCGGCATAGATGCAGATTGTGTCAATGAATTTGTCCCAAACGGATCAGCAGATGTTGAAACCACTGGAGCTGTGACTGACCCATTGGTTGCAGAAGAAGGTTGAGGTACAAGTAGGCTAAGTTCTGGGGATGAACTAGTTAATGATTTTGTTCTACTAATCGGCAGGCCCAGCTGTTTTGTGGCTTCTTTTATCTTGTTCACGTCCACTGTAGCAGATGTCACAGGTTTGTCTCGAATTCTTATGTGTAATTTTTTTGTTTTTGATGTTTCTTCTTCATCACTGCTGGTACCGTCAGCAGCAGATCCATACAGTGATTTCTTGAATTCTTCTTCTGCTTTTGTTTGCTCATCTACCACACTAGAACTGGCAACTATCTTGCCAAGGCTTTCTAGTCCCATTAACATTTCACCCTCAGGCAACCCTTTAACCTGGTTAGCTGCCGATGCAGCAATAGATTTTTGAGGCTCATTTGCCTTGTCTTTAGCATTTTCAGCTTTGAATGCCTTCACCAAACTATCTTCTCTCACTTCCACGATGTTACCTCTTCCTTTTATCAAACCTAGGTAAACACCTATGTGATCCGTGACAATTGATGGAATTGTACCATCATCGGTTCTCATGTATGGCATCACCTCAGCAGCAAGCTCCCACTGAGGAATGCTCTTCAGATTGGTTGGTGTCTTGATTTCCCAATTACCACCACCCCATTCTGATCCTTTAGGTACCATACTTTCAGCTGCAAAATTTGCAAAGATACCTTGTGTCCACCCAGTTGAGCGCACCCGAAGGATCCTTTCACAATATCGTCGTAATTCTGAATCAGCACTTTCATCTTCTAGTTTCTGTGCTAGTCGCCGCATAGCACTTGGGTTAAGGTGGCATATAAATAGGTCAAGCATGCTTTCGTAGTCTGATATGACTTCAAAAGTTTCTTTAGCACTGTCAAATTGAGCATATCTGCAATCATATTATAATCCAATATAAGAATGAATATTAAAAGATGCTGAAAGCCTGAAACAAGAATGTGCATATCAAATTTTGCATGAGTCTCCCAGAGAGTTATCTAAAAGTTGGACGTGTAAAAGTATTGCAAATATAAATTTAATGGACGATGTAGATAGAAACAAACTGCAAACATCACCAAAATAGAAATTTCATCCTATTAATTCACAACAGACCACTTTTCCAAACACATTTTAAAGCGGCACAATCTCCACCATGGTCGATGATAAAACAGTTCTAATTGAGCAACACCAAAAAGTAGCACATTTTGAAAACCAAAAGTAGCTACTGTTGTCACATTGGCATATTAGTTACACCCTGAACCTAGTCTCACATTTCTATCATATTACCTATCCTACTGAATCAAAAACATGTCACACTACAGGTCCGTCTCAACTATTTGGAACAAGCTACCTCATGTAGTTCAAGACATAGGCAAGGAGGGCTGAGACATCACAAAAGTAATGGAATGTGTCCTGACAAAAACTTTTTATATTTTGATCAGTCAAGTGCCCTAAATGAAACCAGAGGAATTGTTGACCGGCAAACACAAAAAAGACACGAAAGAATAAGATATCAATTTGCGTGACATAAACATGTATATCGAGCACGTCACAAGAACAAAACCAAATAGATCTGGTCCAAAATATATAGAAAAGAAAGAGAAAAGGCTAGTAATGAAACTTTAAAGATCCAGATGCGATTCTCTACGATTTATATAGAACTTATATGCACGGTTTCTTGACACCACATTAATAGATTTTAATTTCATAAGAAAAAAAGAAGTAAATGTCATTATTTAATAGGAGTGATGGGAAAAAATCTACTCCACGTGCAAAACGGTTATATAGCTGAGAAAATATTTACGATATGCAAAATAGTAGTAAAGAGAATGTAAAGCTGCAAATTGTAGGAAAAGTCCAAGCAGGTCAAACACCCAAAGCCAAAACAAGGAAAGAAGAAAAACAAATAGCAAAGACAGGATGAAATGAATTCAAGGACATAGCATATAGTTTTAGACAATTTAAACAGAATTATAAAATATTCACATGAATACATACTTTATACAAGCATATCCCAACTGGCGAAAGCGCTGGAACAAATGTGAAGTTGGGGGGCATCTTGGATAATCTCTTGAGCGCAAAAATTCGTCCTTTAAGACAGACAGTGCAGTAGAAAATCGGAGCGCCTTGATTGCATAGGTTCCTCTCAATACCTACACAGGTTAGCAAATATTAACACAAAGACTATGCAAACTTAACACCACATATGGTTCTGCATACAATTGTGTTGGGGGAAGGTAAAGTACTGATGAGTTATTTCAAGTTTTGTAGTACATCTGGAGAAAGAAAAAGTGATGAGATACTGCAACCTTCCCATCCACTTCCGAAGGGTTTCAAATGCTAGCTAACATGGTGGGGTATCTAACACTCCACATTAACTTCAACTCCTCTTTTTTTTTTTTTTTTTAACTTCTTAACCAAACAAGAGAAGTAACTCTTATCCATAAATAATTTTTTCTTATTCATAAATAACTTTAATACACTTTTACTTCCCTCCAGTCTCTCCTCCTCACCTCAAACAAACAAAAGATGAAAAACAAAGGAAGTTGGTAAATAATTTATACCTGAGTGAATTGTGGGCCTGACTGGGATAATGACACAGCAAGATCACCACAAACTGGTGGACCTCTAGCAAGTATGTCAAGAGATCTAGGAGTTATTCGTAGACTGTCAAACCTTCATATAGAAAAAACCACAAAACTGTCAAATATTCCTGTACCAACAGGCTTTTGTGCAAGCAGTCATAGTAAAATTACAACCAAAAACCTACAAGAAAACTGCCATCATGTCGAACAAGTACCTTCCTCTCCCATTTGTATTCAACTACTAAAGAAATCTGAAATATACACACTAAGATATCCAAAATATATACATCTTTAAAATCTCTTTGTAGATTTTGCAATATCGCATACAACAGATTTTCCCTTATCCTATTTATCAGATCTTTCACATTCACAATCCACTGAAATTTTCTAAATACAGTTCTCTAGCCTGCTATTCAATTCTTGCATCTTTTGGCAGTTGACCAGATACACCATAAAGAGTAGACCTCATAACCTCCACCAAAGGACAACATTAATGCTAAAAAAAAAAGCATGTGGCTATGATTAGTGTGAAGATATGGCACTTGGGCCTAACTCAACCTCAAAAACTAGCTCATGAGGGGAGGTTTGTCCAAGTTCATATAAGGAGACCAAATTCCCATCCCTCTACTGATGTGGGACTTCTTAACACTCCCCCGCACGTCCAGACCTCAACTGGAACGTGAACACTTCTAAATGGGGGCCCAACATCGGTGAACAATAAATTGGGATAGGCCTTACCATTTGAAGTGAAGATATGACACTTGGGCCTAACTCAACCTCAAAAGCTAGCTCATGAGGGGAGGTTTGTCCAAGTCCATATAAGGAGACCAAATTCCCATCCCTCTACCGATGTGGGACTTCTTAACAATTAGCTATGTAACTAACGAAGTATTTAAGCAAAGGTGATTCATTCGACAAAGAATTCAAAGCACAAAAATTAAAACGACTTGAGTCAATACCTACATTTCCTGGTTGGCAATATATTATAAATGTTAGCACCAAGAAAGAACTAAATAAGTACAATCAGAACAAACATTAAGCAACATGAAAGAAACTAAAGATGCCACACTAAAAGCGTTTAACAGTTTTTTTCTTTTTTGAAACTGGTAACTTAAAGCGTCAAAATTTTGTAGAAGGAAAACCTTGAGGTTATCTGATATAAGATCTCTGAGAGGTCAAGCTTCTGTTCAAAATGTTGTTGCATTGTGGAAAACCCAACAAGGAGAGGTTCAAGAAGTCCAACAAGACAGTTTTTAATTTCAACCCCTTTCTTTTGCCTAGGATTTATATCTGTAGGGTTAGCAAGCAGCAGCCGATCATTCAAAGCTCCAAGCAGTACTGCACAAGGAAGCCATGCAGGGAAAGTAGTTAAGCACCCAAGGTTGCACGAAAAAAGATGTAGCCAACAGAAAAACAAATACACCAGGATAGCCCCAAACATGGATGTACATGCAGTTTGGAGCAAGAATTAGGTATCCACCTGCATTAGGCATGCTAATTGAAAGTATAGTCCTCACTTTGCTATCCCATCCAAGCACACTAACAGCAGTGGCAGTTGAAAAAAGAAGTGCAGGCCCAAGCCATAGAATAGATCTATAGTATCCAAAAAGTTAAGAATCCAAGCAAATATAAAATAGCCTACAGAAAAGATAGCAAAGAGGCAATACAAATAACAGGAACAATAAAAGGAATGCATCCAAGGATATTGAAGGAAGTCCTTTGTCAAACTTTGTAGAACTGCATGCCAGTATATCTAGATCTGCTGAAACAATAAGCACCCTATGTGTGGTCAATACACCAGCAACATAGCCCCTGAGAGTTTCTTGCCATTGCACCTGGAAAATATCATACTTGAGAATGAAGTAGCTCTTGAGAGAAAAACCATAATAAACAGGAACGGGACTCAATATGTGCAGTTGCTAATTCTTGTATTGGAATTTTGTTAAACAAGACTTTATAGAGAGAAAAATAACCTGAACCATTTACCTGGAGGACAATCTCATTTACTTTCAATTTAATAAATTTTCGTCCTTCTGCTTTTGTTGATATGTAATGGCCATCAGCATTTGAAAGGCGGTAATTTTGAACCAGTTTTACCAAGCCAATCTGGTCACCATGGGAAGCAAATACCAAAGTTGATTCTACAAAATCAAAATATTCTGATCAGGATTGCCACAGCAGATTAAATAATACATTTCATGAAACCCCTTCCTCACATACCTATTGGAGTTGAGAAGATACGATGAACTTCAGTTTCGAACATAAACTGCATAGGACCCTTACTGGTACCATCAGTGTCAGTAGATTGGTTTTGATCAATTGCTCCATTCTTTTCATCCAACACTTGTAGAGCAGTTCCAGGCAAAATATACAAGGACAGCCCAGTCTTATCCTCATCAAGAATTGCATAATGATTCTCATTAGGCCCAATAAAGGCAGCGTCTAGACCTGGAACATGGCAAAGGAGAGTAAACTCATCAAGTATCAGAATAATGAGTTATGGCAGAACCTGTTTACATGTTAAGAAGCCAAAACTAAAAGCTCTGATAAACGGTGAGAACCTTTAATCGTACTTCCTTTACTATTAGCAAGTTGGGTATCCGTATTTTCCCAATAAAGAACCACTTCATTTGTGGCACCACTGAACTCATAAACGATGAGGAATAGGTGCTGCTTTTTACCATAAATGATGTATTTTGGATGAAATTCTACATTTCCAGGAATCTGGAAGAACAACTAATTTGTCAGTTTCAAAAGTGCAATAGTACTGTTAAAATATACTGCTTCAACATACTAACTGAAAACAATAATTAAGTATTACCGATGGGTAAAGCTTCTTGTAAACATTTTCTACTCCAGAAGACAGATTGTATGCCATAAGGTTTGAGCCTTCTACATAGAAAGCCCTGACAGGATATTGAAGAACTCTGCTCTCTTTATTGAAAAAATTTAGATCCAGATGAAATGGCTGCACAAGATAGCTAATTAGAGATATGTCAAGCAAAACCATGTTATTGTGAAGAGGGTAGAAACTTAAACAGTTGATAATAATTACCTGACAAACTGGGACATCTTTCAAATAATGTTTAGTATCCAGGATTGTGATGAGAGGTAACCGGGAAATTGGAACAGTTTTTGCATGACCTTCCATAAAATGCTGCCAAAATAAGTTCACAAGGTGACTTTTTCTTATAAATATTGACTTCTTGCCTCAAAAGGCAAGTTAGTGTTAATTTGACTTTAGAGGAATGTTCTTCAGAGGAACGTATGGTTTGAACAATGAGGACCAAAGTGACCCCAGTGAAACATAACTGGTTCCTTAAATTCAACTTTGAGGCTTTCAAGTAATGTCGGAATTATTTGCATATTGCATGCTGAAATTAGTTATTTAATTGCAATTTGGCTATGATAGTACTGATTGAATATTTGGGAATTTTTTTTAATTCTGTGAACTATGCACTTCATTTCCTTTGCTTCATGCCCCACAGACCTTTTATTAGCTTTTTTAGTAGAATTTTTGTGCTTTCACATCTAAAAATAATGTCCTAAACAGCACACAATCATTTCAACTGTAATGCAACAATTAGAGTCAGCAACACGATGAAGGTCAACTATTGAGTTGATGATATGATAAGACTGACTTATACACTCTACGTATAATATAGCTTGCATGAACTACCAGTCAAATCTAGTTCTAAAGTTTTTTCATGTGAGTGAAATAAATGGTATCATTGATGGCATTAAGTAGATGCAAAAGTACAAAAGATGTTACATCCAACAATAAAACTGAGTTAGTTCCATAGTATAAACAGTCTACTCTAGGATCAGGGAGCTAACAAAATGCAAAAAATTATCACAATCTACATGATATACAAATTTCTACTAACACTTCATTCACTAATTATTTATTAAAAAAAAAGACAATTTATTTCCCTGGCTGATAGTTGGTTAAAAACATAATTAAAATGTAAACGTGTCACATCTCTCATGCTTAAACTTTCCAATCACAAGACAGAGTCAACATGGTACTAGAGCTGGTACATCTTGCAAGTATCACTACCACACGTCATAAAATTCTCACATGATTGGCTCAAGAAAAAAGATAAAACAGTACCAGAAGAGTCATTTTAAAGACATAATTACATAAAGTAATGTCTCATTTTAAAAACTTCTAAATGAGAACCTACATAGTATACACGATTCAATAAAACTCCATTTGTTCTTAGAAACCTCATGAGAAGTGTTGAAAGGCGCAGAGGTCATTTCTTATAACTTTCTACTTTTTACAAAGATTCAATAATGAAAAAACTAAAAGATATGGTGATCCTTGCAATACTTCAACCTTAACAAAATTAAGTGTACCTTCCCTTCAACTAGAATTTCCACATCGATTGAGGGAATAAGTTGTCTCTTTAAACGATATTGAACAATCACATCACCTTATGAGCTAATTTTTTTGTGTTGAATTATACTCAAGGTCCATTTTCTTAACATGGCATCACAGTCAAACACATCTTTTTCCCTGATTTACCCAATGTTGAACTCCTGAATTCTACGGTCCAACACTCCAGATGCCAAGTCTTTGGGCATGCATGGCATTAGCATGCCCCACATTGGTTGAGGGAGTGAATTAGTGTCTCCTAATGAGATAGATGTTCGGTAATCCTCACCTCATGAGCTAAACTTTTGGAGTAGAGTTACATCTAACAATCATTTTCTTAGCAACTCCAATTCATAAATATGAAGGACCTCCCTTTTACTTTAATATGTCACTACAAATGCCTCCTGTTGTAATAGTTTACCATCCCCAAATGCACATCAATAATGCCCTTCTTATTATTGCCGCCGCCATCCTGCATATCTCTAACCAACTATTAGCTAGCAATGCAACTCCTCACAAATTATGAAGAAAGTTTGGTTTAATGTTATGAAAATGATTCCATTATTTACTATCATAGAAAGGGCAAGCATTATTTTTCAAACAATCAACTAATCTCCTCAATCTTTTCTTTGATAATTATGGTGTGTGTGTCACCTTGAATGCACCTTTGTTATTCCACAGGGTACATGCTACGTCCCACCGATACATAGGGTAACTTTGTCAACTGAAGTTTAGGCGGTTGGAAAGAAATCAACTAGAATTTTTGTAGCCTCCACAAATTTTAGGAAAGATCTATACAAGATAGGCCATACTTTCCAAAGGAAAAAATGTGAAACAAAGAGAAAATGACTTACGCTATAAAGAAAAGCCTTTCTCGCTATATCCGAAATTGTGAGCTGACTTTGTCTGACACAAGAAAATTAACCAAACATTAGTTGTAAGTACTAAAATTGGAGAATTAAATAAGTAGACTATAAGAAAAATAGTGAACCAACAAAAATTCTCAAAGAGAAGTTAGTACAATTGCTATTTACTATCAAAGATCAAGTATTCCACTCAATGTAATAGAGTTGCCAAAAAGGTAAACATGACAAAAGGATAAGCTACACCCTACAAATAATGATTGATAAGTAGGTTCCTAGTAGATGGCTGATAAACTGATTTGCAATATATATAATTAATAAATGGACATTTATTAAATGTATAATATAGACTAAGACTACAGAGGTGAGGATCGGGTGCCCTCAGGCTACAAGAGATAAATTAAGCATACCAAGCTCTTCAACCTCGCCAAAGAGCAGTCACGCAATACGATGGAAGATGTCTTTAGCTTTACACCAGCAAGAAGACAAGAAAACCACTCTATCAAATTTGGTATCACCACTTCTGCAGTGTGGTTATCTTTTTGGAAGTCAAGATATATTTTCTACTTTCTATGTGACTCATGTGTATCTTCCATTGTGTTTATCTAACGGTAACTTAAGCTTAGTTTAGTGAAGAGAAATGCAATTTAACCCTTTCAGCATTACTTAAACATAATGGAAGGTACACTTCCTTTACCGCAGTTTTAAAATCTTTTGAATTGAGAACATTCGCGACAAATAGTAAATTTGTTTCGAACTGAAAAGAAAAAAATACTGTAAGCAGGAACGACAGTTCAAACTTTGAATAGCTCTGATATTCTTTGGTTGGTTTAGGATTCAGGAAACAATTTGGCTATGTCCTTGCAATGGGGGTGTAAGTCAGGCAGAAGAAATGGTGGAGATTGGTTCCTGCTTGTATATGGTAGACAGTTAGGATAGAAAGAAATTTAAGAACTTGAAGGAAGAAGTAGCTCTTTACAGAATTTTAATATGAAGTGCTTTCTTCTTTTTCATTTTTGGCGTAAAGAACATTTTGTAGAGGAGACAGTATCCTTAGTAGGTCTGATAGATGCCCTGTAACTGTTAGGATTTCATAGGTGAATCTGCTGCCCTTTCTCTCTGTATTTATAGTTTTAGTACTATCCTAGTGCCTTTTTCTTTAATACTCAAGTTACCATTCTCAAGGAAAAAATTGGGTATGTCATCCCTTGTCGCTTTTGAACAACAAATTACCAACCCATCCTCCTTGGCTGAAAAAACGTGTAAAGATAAATGTTCATAAGAACAGTTAGATAGTACTAACATTTTTTTGGTTCACTTAAAATACCAAATCCAAAAGAAAAGACAATTAAAATGCAACAACAAATCAGTAGCTTACAGGTCATAACTAGGGTATCCTGAATGTTACTAGTTCTGATAGAAAGTGAACAATGCTAAGGGCCTAGGGCTTTAACTCACCCTTTCAAATAATGTTCTTGCAGCTGCGCTTTAAGTTGATGATCAGCTAATATTCCGGATGAACCAAGGGCTGAGAGCTTTTCCTTCAAGACAGAGGCTGTTCAGGATCATGAAGTTAGAACAACAAGGTGAAGATACAAATCACTTAATACCGCAGTTATATCAATGTGATAACAAGATCACCTACAACCACATTTGAAGTACATTTATGATTTATCCCAAAACACCATATTTGGATTACAGATTACTTAATTTTATTTTTGATGAAGTATTGATACTCTCGGACTCCCCTTGGACACATGCTATACAAAAGTACAAAGATTACACAAAAGTGTAGTCCTCTACAAAAAAAAAAACACCATCATCTACACTAATAAGGACCTTGTGTGATCGCACTAAAAGTTAACCAAACTCAGAAAGGAACATACTGATTGCATATTCTACAGGGAAACAAAATAACAGCAATCAGCAAATGCCTCTGCCAGTATCCAATTGAAGACTAGAGAAAGGATAAAAGTAAAAACAATAAGGAAGAATAGGTGCATGTAAGCCTCAGCACACTCCTTCCCCCATCAACAACCCAAGATTTGTTGAGCACTTAAAACAGAATCAATTTCATGCATTGAAAAATCATTACAAATTCTATTATTTTCCAAGATCATGCGCGCATAGCAACAACAATAGTACAACTGCATTAAAAAGTTAGATAAGCTGATGGGATCAGAACTAGAGTAACTAAATGAAACAAGAGATTGTAGCAAATTCCGCAAATAATTTTCTCTGCAATATCAAGCACATAGCAGCGACAACAGTACAGGCACATAAACAGTATTTTGGAAACTTCATTTTTCATGATTAGGAAACTCTGTTAAATCATATTAAAAATGAAGCCCAGGTCCCAGAGATATCAAATGAAGAGCCAACCAACACTTGAAGAAAAGAAGACCTGACTTGATAAGCAAATCTGAACAAACCTTCATTGATTATATAAATGTTCTCAGTTTAAAAGGAAGGACAAATAGAACTTGAGACTTGCAGGATAAAATGAAATCCATGATAGCTCCAATATAAGATATGGTATTGAAATCTTTGGAGAGGTGAGATAGCTGATAAATATGGGTCAATAACAGAGGGATTGAGAACTAGAGATGTCACTATGCCTTTTGGATGCAGACTGTGGAGAAACATATTGAAGGGATGGGAAGATTTTAATGTAAATATCTCATTCAAGGTAGGAAATGGAAAGAGAATCAATTTGTGGAAACATACGTTGTGTGGGGATAACTTACTGAAAATTGAATTTCAGAGTTTGCTCTGAATATCATGCCAAAGAGACTTGACGATCCAACAAATTAGGAGAACACTAAGTAGCAACTTATTGAGATTTAGAAGGGATTTCCACGATTGGGAGGTGACTGAGCTTCACAGGTTGTTGGCCATTCCACATAGGCAAGTCATTTCGTTTGATAACTCTGATGCTTTGCAGTGGGGTTCGGGCCTTTGGGGAATAATGGAGTTTTCTCTGTTAAATCTTTCTATGAGTAACTTTTGGTTAGGGCCTGTGTGATGCAATATGAACACCACATGTGCCGAGGAAGGTGTATCTTTTCTCTCATTTGGCTGCTAGAGGGGTGATCTTGACGGCACAAAATCTTAGAAAGCGAAAGACTGTCTATGTCAGTTGGTGTTACATAGACGTGGATCATCGTCTCCTACATTGTGTTTTTACCATGAGGTTATGGTGGGACATGCTTCAGTGGTTTGGAACTTTTGGCCAATGCCAAAAATTGTGGATAACTTGATGTTTTGTTGGAGGAGAAGAAGTAGGGTAGGTTGTAACGTGATTCCTCTTACGTTGAGTGGGTGGTTTGGAGATAGAGAAATAGAAGAGCTTTGAGGGGGTAGAGTTGAGTTTTACTCTGTTCAGTAGTAGCCCTCAGTCTCTTATTTTCTTTTGGTACACCCATAAAGTTCCTAGTTGTATAGAATAACAGGCGGATTTTGTAAAGAACCCCGTCTTTTTTTAAATTCTTTTCTTTTTGGTAATACCCATTTGTATACAGCCAATGTTGTGGCCATGTTAATAAATGAAATACTTTTACCTGATAAAAACAAGAAGACATGATATTGAAATCTAATAACCGTGGAAAACAAAACACAAAGCAAAATTCTTAGTTTAGAAATACCTGAAGATCCCCTTGCACCTTGCAGAACTGCAAATAATTGTTTCCTTCCATCCCTAGTAAAAGCAGCTCTATTTTTTTTATTGTCAGCACCAGTCAAACTCTGTAAACAAACACAGAAATGTCCTGAGTGTCAATACAAGTCACAGGTATGTGACATAAATCGAAATGCTCACCATAAAAAGCAATGCAGATAGATTTAATTTTGGGTGAACTTCTAAAGCCCTGATCCGAGGAAGTGGATAAACTGCTTCACCTCCTTGCTGAGATAGAATTCTCGGGATGTCAATGGATTCAATTGCTGCAACATAGCAGTGAATTTATCAACACATAGCATCAACAGAAAGGATCACAAAGACACAAGTAAAAAAGGAAATACAAACTCCTGTCAAAGTTACAACGTGAAATACATATGTTGTTGGTAGCAGTAGAACCCAGACTCCACTTGAGGGATTTCACCGGGTATGTGGGCGTTGGTGTTGTTGGTAGCAGTAGAAAAAAAAAGATATATACTCCCTCCATTTCAATTTATACAAATTTATTTGACTGGGCACAGAGTTTAAGAAAGAAAAAAAGATTTTTGAGACTTATCGTGTTAACCATGACATTTTGTAGTTATAAGACTTTTAAAACTTGTGGTCCTAAACATGCCATAACATTTGTGTGGCTATAAAAACTTCTAAAAGGGGGTAAAATGGAAAATTGAGTTAAATTGTTTCCAAATTTAGATGGAATCGTTCTTTTTTAGAACGAACAAATACGGCAATAGGGTCACATAAACCGGAGGGAATAGTAGTTATTGCTAGTTGGTTTGATCCAGAAAATACAACATAATTTACTGAATATGACTTTACAAATGAATCTTGTATTTTTTCTTTTTTTGATAACCGAGAAATCCGCCTGTGACCCGCCCTTTGGACTGAATCTTATATCTTCAAAGTAGGTGAAGTTATGTATAAAAATATTTGCAATTTAGAAGTGGATAATACTTTCTGTTCTTTTGGATGTTCTCAAATAGAAAAAATAGCAAATAAAACAAAGAAAAAAGAGTACTATTTGAGAACAAGATTCATGGTGCGCAATGTTAGTTCTAAATTTTGATTTATGGTTTGTGCATGTCATCCTTGCATAGGGGTCTCTCTATCATTTCAATTTTATTGGATGTCCCTGAAGAAATGGTAAAGGGCAGCCTAATGCATGCAGCATCCAACATTCAAGCAGGGTTCGGGAAAGGACCACACCCCGCGGGGGTGTGATGTAAACCACCTACCCTAACGCAAGCATCAATGGTTGATTCCAAGGCTCAAACTCGTGACATATAGCTCACATTGAGACAACTTTACTGTTAGAATAGCTTTGCTTATAACCTCACCCAAAAAGAGCCTGAACTTTTAAATATAAGCTTTTTGTTTTTTTTATCAAGCAAAATGAGTTTGTTCTTTGTCCTATTACAAAAGAAATCCTTTAATCCAGCTTGAAACACCATAGAGGAACATAATCTACAAGTAAAAACACCTCAAAGGAAAACTTAAAATTGAGATCAACCTATGTTTTTACCACCAAATCTGAATGGTTCATTTAAAAATTTTTGCTACCTCCCAAGACTCTTAAAACAATTGACGTACATTAGAAGCTCCTAATTCATGTCAAACAACTTCACCCAAAGTGATCTCAAGACAATTTCATTAGGGGGGGTTCAAAGAATTGAGTTACCAGCAGGCTCGAAAAAGTTTGCTTGCATGGGTGGCTTGTTGGGATTCAGTACCACCCTTGTTTTCCACACCTGAATATTTCCATCCTTGGACAAAGTGACCAGCAATCGCAGCATTGGCAGCCAAGAAACTGATGTGATAGGTTGAGAACCTACTTGGGTACTGTTATTATTGCAAGCAAAATATTAAAAATTATAATCCACCTATGAGAAAGAAATGTAAAATTTCATATTTAACATCAGAAATTGGAACTTCTACAATTAAAATTATATAACTGTCAGAGTTGGTTTTCCCAAATGTAATCAGCAGAATACATGATTCCAGAACCCATTCAGATGTGATTTTTATTCGACATTTCCATTCAGAATTCACGGGTTATTTTTCATGCACATATTTGTTTTTAAGAAAACACACTTCAAAAGGAAAATGAGAGCTTACTGAAAGCAATATAACTATTGAATTAGACTAAGCTGTCGGTTAGCTTTCAGAGAAGGAACCCCAACATTAGTCAGAAAATTCAGGGAGAAAGAACTGGCATATTGGTTGCTAAGTCCCTAAATTGAGCTATCAGAAAAAATTAAGATTGCGGAAATTGCAAAGAATGAAATGTAAAGTCAGCCATAGCTGAATTGTACATCACTTACATTCCAATCATCATAGGCCTTTCAGTTGATACATCCCATGCAAGAAGAGTTCCACGTCTATCTCCAATAAAGAGCCATTCCAATGTTGGGTGAAATGCAAATGCACCAGCACCAACCAGCTTGATAGTATTATCCACTATATATGGCAAACAAACAGGCTTTCATGAAAGTTCCACCAAGTTCAAACTATCCAACAAAAAAGAGAATATATTAAGAGACTCGTTCAAATCTCACATTGTAAAGTGTAATGTACAGCATATGTATGGATGTTATAAGCTCGAATCAAGCCTTCCGCGTAAGCTACATACTGAAATCAAAAGGGAGGGAGAATGGTCAGATCAAATTGGCAGTCACAAACTTTGCCGGTCAATCATGAAATAGGAAGTTTTAATTGCACTAAACATGTTACCAGAACTGGGAGTCGAGGATGGCAAGCAAGATTGACGATAGGTTTCTTCAGGTCAGTCTTTATTTTTGTTGGCGCCTTTCCACCCTCCACAGTTCCAACAACTTCACAAGAAGAGAAATGGATCAGAAACACTTGCAATAAAATAGCTATTCAAGAACAAAAAAATTGCTCTGAAACTAGCATTTGACTGTAGAAACGTAGCAAATGACAAAACATTGTTTTTAACACTGTTGCCTGTCCAGCATGAGCACACCTTGACTATTCCACCAGCTTCCACCAAGCAATAGATAAATGGGATGCAATAAGCCAGGGTTAAACCCTAGTCTCCAAAGTTTTGCAAACGAAAAGACTCTTCACAAACTCCCAAGTTCTGACTCAGTGATCTTTTCTTATTTTTTTAATGGGCTATGGGCATACAAGAAAAGAATGATGTGCAAGGAAAGGAGGCTGTTGTATTTCTCTTTCAGGGATAATACGCTTCAAAGCATGAGACCGGAATCCAGAAGGACAAAATACATCATCAAGAAAACCAGAACAGAGAGACATGAAGGCAGAAGTAGTAAAATGTTGCAGGCACTCGGTCAAACCACATAAAACAAAATACTATTGCTCCTAAGGAAATATGGAGATAATGTGGTAGCATTGACAGGAAAGAAGTATAGACTCGGCCATAATTGATGAATGACAGAAGACTCTTTTGAAATGCACATCAGCATAAGCAGAAAAGCACAGTATAGTTAATGCAGCTCTCAGGACTAACATTGCCAAGACTGCATCCAACAACCACATTTCACAAGAAACAACAACACCACACAACTCTGGCTTGCGTCTGCAACTCCCAATAGCTGGATTACATCTCTCATGTCCATATAACCCGTCACTCAGATGGTGAAATATCTATAATTAAACTAATAACAACACTGGTGCTTTTAGATACTGAGTAAATTTCTAACCAATGACACGTATCCTAGGAGCAGTTATCAACTAGAATTTACTTTTTAACTCAAACAATGCAACAACAAAAAAACTACTTAAATATGAAAGAGATGTGTGTACAGGCATGAGCTCCAACCTGTTACACTCATCCTACGATGGAAACCAAAAAATACAACAGGTTGAAGAGGAGTCAAAGCAAGATGAACTTCAGTATCAGAAGAAATGCGTTCGGTCCTCTTCTCAGGTGAATGTAAAACACACGTTTGCTCTGCATCAAAATCACACGAACGCATTGTACAATCCTACAATAAGCAGCAAGCAAAATGAGTACAATTTTCCTAAATGCAAGATTATAGCATAACGAGTATCGATGACAGCAATATCCGAGTTCAAATACCCCACATAAGCTACGAAGGAACAGGTGACATCATTGGAGCTTTAAACTCAACAGTAAGAAACCATTGAAATTCACACTGGAACAATGCGATTATTAAATTTTTACTAGCAAAAATGTATATCACAGACAAAAGAGGATAATAAAATGCATACTAGCTTTATTCTAGGGGTTTTAGAACTCTTATGGGAATATATGAACTCCTACATGGGGAAAAGAGGATAATAAAAATGCATATTTTCTTCCTTCTTCGTTGTCTTATACAAAAGAAACATAAAAACAAAAGAAGAAAAAAAAAACAAATAATTACATGTTATCGTACTTATCAAAAAATTCTAGCAAGTTTATTTTATAAGGGAAAAAATTCTATTACGAATAATCTGAGAAGCTGTATCCTTGATTTCAAGGTATCTAATTGCAAAGAGAAAGGGAACCTAGAATATCATGAGCAATGTGAAGAACACTATCTGCTATGTCCAAAAGGGTAATAAGTTGGTCTGTTGTTACTAAATTATATGATTAAAAGAAACAACAAAGATTTTAAAGAACAATAACAGAAGATTACACAGAGTTTTTTTTTGAAATAGGTAACTTACAGAAGATTACACAGAGTTGAAATTCAAAGACATGATCTTTCAGGATATAATAAGTAAGAAAAGGAACTTATCACAAAATAATTAAAAACACATAGAGATAAAAACACTGAATAACATAGAGATTCAATGTGCTGAAGAGTGAAGACATTCATTATATCACACCTCAGTTCAATCATCCTTTTCTATAAAATTTTCTTCCTTGTGATTCTTTTTTTTTTTTTTTGATGACAAGGGAAACCCGCAGCCGCTACCCTTTGGGTGCGCACAGGGTAAAACCCCCGCTCCTATGCAATAGCTCGCAAACCACATAGGAGAGGTAACCCGCACTAGGCAAGCCCGGTGCGACGAGCTCGACCCAGAAGGCAAACCCCTTGCTTTCGCTGGCAAGGGGTTTCGAACTCGAGACCTCCAACATGGAAGTCCCAAGCCCAAACCACTGGGCCACCCCGAAGGGTTTCCTTGTGATTCTAGTAGAGCATGTCTTTCTTAGTTTCTTACAATGCCATACGAATCTACAGTACATACAGTTCTTTTGTTGGTTGGTTGATGCAAGGAAAAAGGGGATTTCTGAAAGGTGTCACCTCTCCAAATTGGCATTCTTACTGTAGCCAATAAGATAATCCTTCTATGCATAACAAACATCTTTTAGAATAAACTTTCACAACTTATCGAAGCCAACGCACAAAAAAGAAAAGAGCTTTTTTGTAAGCTAAAAGAAAGAAGAGCTAAATGAATAATATCTGATATTTTCATTGGAATGCTATATGCCAGCCACCCAGCACCCAACCCTCGTCTCAAACAAAGAAAACTAAAGGTAATCAATTGCTCAGTGCAAATGGAAGTCTTTTGTGTTGTTGGATTTAATGATGACCCTTCCTAGGCAAACAAATTACTGATAAAACTTAAGCACTAAAAAGTTTCCAGTATATCACCATGTAAAGCATTTTCTCATGGTTTCTCAACAAATCAGAACTGTAAACCTATTAAACTAGTCCCATCTTGGAAAGATGAAAATGTTCAGTTAATTGTTTTGGGGATTCAAAGTTAGCACATGAGCCCAATGCCATGATGTTTCACCACACTTAAGTTCATCGCAATAGCACTAGTTTCAAATGTAACAAGTGTTATCACTTGCAGGTTTTAACTGAAATCTTTGAAGAAATTTAATGAACTAACCTCAAGAATAGCAATTACACAATGTCCACTTGTTGGACTATAAGCCATACGAACAACAGGGGAACCAATGTCTATCGAAGCAATCTTGCTTCCCGTATATGCATCAAATTCTGCCCATTTAAAATATACTCAGCATCATCATACAGTTAATTAACAGAACATAAAGCATATGTAATTCTGTTTCAATTAAAAATTCAAAGCTGAAATTGAGAAGGGTTTACCAATTATTTGGCTTCCAACGGCAACAGCGAGAAGCGCCTGAGTGGGATGAAATGCGGCGGCGTGAGGCTGTAACGACTTCGAACTCCGACCAACATGCCGGAGATCTAAATGCTGTAGAGTCGCCCACTCCATTGATCCACCCTAATTTAACTAACCGAGACCAATTTCAACTAAGAACACAAAGATGAACAGTTGTTGATTGAGGTTTCAGATCCAGATCATGAAAATGAACGGATCAAATTTCAGATCAGATCCTGAAAAGCTTTGATGACGAAAATTAGTCTAATATTAATTAATCTACAGAAAAGGGGTTGAAGAGAGGATGAAGAATCTGATGCGAGATACTTGCAGGATTGTAGAAAGTCGAACAAAATTATCTAAGCCATTTTTATTTGCCACAGTGTAAAGTATTAAATTAGAGTAGTAGTAATTATTTTGTAAGGTTATTTGAACAATAACAATGAGAAGTACGCTGTTAATTTAAAATTGAGGTCAATTACATAGAGTAATTTTTATCATTAACACAACTCTGTTTAAATAGTATCAGTCCAAATGTCCAATAACATATAATTAAAAATAAAATAATATTTTAGATTAAATTTAAACAAGCAAAGGAACAAAAAAACATTATCAGATATGGAGAAATTAAGACTTGTTTTGTCAAGAATTATGGATATGGAGAGAGCATGTAAACTACTATTTACTATTAACTAACTAAAACCAATATGCAAGACCCACAAAGAAAACATAAACAAGGAAGAAGAAAGCAACATACCCAGATTCAAGAATGCAAGTAAGTGGGGAAATTGAAGAGTGGGTCGTCAACATATGAGAACAAATTCATTGGAGAGACCACATAAACCTGTAAGTGATCAAGAAAATTTACTTACATGAAGAAAAAACCATAAACACAGGAAACTTTTTATCTAGTTTTCCAACACATGAATATTTAACGTTAAATAATATAAATACTTTAAAAGTTTAAAATATTTGAACTAAAATTTCTAGCCCAATTAAAATACAATTTTTTTTTATAGAAATTAAATTAAAAATGTCTAATAGAGAGGAAAAAAAACACAAAAGAAAAATAGAGAGAAGAAAAGATATTCGAAAATAATAACAGCAAACCAAGATGAAAAAAATAATAATCGAGTTCACTAAACTCCTATATTTATATAATAGCAAACCAATATGAAAATAATAATAAAAACCAAGATAGGTTCATTTTACTTTAATTTCACTCTTACGCGCTAAATGTGAGTGTGGTCACTTGCTCATCCAACTAACCATAATGCCCTCAATAATATATTAAAAAATAGTTTAGGGGCGTCATAAGACTCCCGCAAAGTTGTAGTGTGTAACAACAATTTCGGTCAAAGTTTATGTGTGTTTTGAATCATTTTCCCAATTTTTTATATCGAATTGCCTTTAAAGAGCCTATTTTTCTAACTTCTTGACAAACAATAAGTTTTTAATAGGAAATGGCCACATAAAAAAAAATTGAAACTTTTAGGCACCTAAGACCATCTCCAACCCACCTCTATTTTACTCTCTATTCTCTATATTTAGAGAGTAAAATAGAGAATGGGCTCTCCAACCCCCGCCCCCCCCCTCCCCCTCCATATTACTCTCTATCCTGCATTTATATAGAGGTGAATAGTAGTTATTGTATCATTAATTAAGTATTTATTATTTGTAATTAATTTTCTATATAACATCTAAAAACATATTATTGACAAGTTACTATTTTTATCTGAATTCATATTTTTCTATTTTATTTGTTTAAAAATCACTTTAAATATGTAATTTTAATATTATTTATATTATATGAGACTATTAATTAAGTCTTTAATAGTTGAATTATTTTCTAAGTAATATAACATCTAAAAAAACATACTATTGATAAGTATACTAT
This sequence comes from Solanum stenotomum, assembly GCF_019186545.1. NCBI lineage: Eukaryota > Viridiplantae > Streptophyta > Magnoliopsida > Solanales > Solanaceae > Solanum > Solanum stenotomum. The sequence continues at coordinate 45,953,752 of NC_064293.1, forward strand.
TTTCATCCAGAATTAATAATTTTTTTAATTTCTTTTTTGAAAAAAAATTGTCACTTTAAATATTTAATTTAAAATTATAATTATTTTTCACTATGAAGAATACACAAATTCTACATGATAATTCAAGCAATCTACTTTTTATGTTATAGTGATAAATTATTAAACTACACTTTTTAATGAGCATGAAAATACTTTTTGCAATAGTTCAAAATGGAATAGGGGAAGTAAATTTGTACACGAAATAATTGGATACAAGATGAAATTGTTAATTTAAACAATTTTTAGCTACAAAAAAAAATATATGCTCATTTTGAACCCCGTAATGCATTAATAGAGCATTATGGGAGCAACGTAATAGTCTTGAAAGTCGAGTATTTATGTAAAATTTAAAATTAAATTTTACGATAGTGCATTATTTATTATGTAATTGTATTTCATCAATGATTTCACTTTTATTTGAATTGTTTGTTTGTATGTATTATACATAATATTTGTTGTAATTTATTTTATTTAGAAATTTAAAATAAAATATAATTTTATATTTGATGAAAAATTTAAAAAGAACAAAATTTATATTACACGAAGATTATATAGATTATAGAGTAATTATTTACAAAAAGAAGAAATGATTTATATTATGAAATAAGAAATAAAAATGAAAAAGAAATAATAATATAATATTGAGGAGAGAGAAAAAGATTCATTTTTAGAGAATAAAATAGAGAATTGGGTTGAAGTTGGTTGTCTGAAAAAATAGAGAACTGTATATTTGGAGAGTAAAATAGAGGGTAGGGTTGGAGATGCAAGTGGCAAACTCATAACATTCAATGACACCTTTCACAAATGACTTATATTTTCGATATTGTTGTGCCGTAATTTAACTATTTCTAGAAAAATCACTTTTTGAAATGTTCTAAGTATAAAACAATTCAAGAAATACTTAGAAAAGAGTCGCCACTTAATTTTTTGAAGAAATTAAGAAAACTTATAATTTTCAAAGATTTAAACAGAAAAAATCGTTTGAAAATACCAAAGAGAGTTCGGGGTTCAATTTACACTTCGAGAAGGGTTTAAGCATTCGAAGTGTCCGCTAACATGCGGTTGACCTGCGACTTGACTAAAATATATTTGATTATTTTTTAGGAAAATAACGATTTAACATAAAAAATAATAACTTATAATAATTGATTAACTTTAAGAAAATGATTAAATAAATGACACATTTCCATTTCATTTTATTTTTAGAGAAAAGGGACCTAAAATGAAACATTTGACTCGAAATACAAGTGATTGAAATATTAATAAAACTAGATTAATTAGAATTTATTTAATTAATTTTAAAATAACTTAAACCAATTTAATATATTAAAGCATGAAAATCATTTCGAATTAATTGTAAAATAAAAGTTTTAACTAACATTTTTTGAGAAAATGACTAAGTAAGTATTTAATAATAATTTACATTATTAGATTAATTTTGAGAAAATAGTTAAACAAAGAGCAATTTTTATTTTTTAAGAAAATGGGACCCTATTTGAAATATTTGAATTAGAGACAAGTAACTTAGAATTTTAACGAAACAAAATGAGTTGGTTTTTATTTGAGTCATTTTTTGGTTTATGAAAAAACTATTTTAAACTAATAATTTATTTTATTTTTTTGACTAAGGATTATAAATGAAAATACAAGAGTTAATAAAATAAGTTTTGTTAGAAACAAAACAACTCAGATGAATAGTTCGTCTTTTGGGGAATTCAACTAAGTTAACCAAAAATTCTAAAGTTAGAGTTAAACAACAAATAATAAGTAATCGCAATTAAATAATTAAAGCGTAAGGGAGAAATTGAATTTGGGCCTTTCTTGGGCCAAATTCGCTACTTTTTTGGGGTTTAAACAAAACCCGTTTTGGTATACAGATCATGTATATCAGTGTATATCGGCATGCATATCAGCTCTTTTTATGTATATCTTGCTTCCAAACAACTGTATTTCGCCTCAGCCCTGTATTTTACTCCCAATTCGGAATTCATATATTTGTTTTCCATTCCGGACTTGACAACAAAGGAGATGACTTGAAAAAGCTGTTGGGGCCTAAGTGGCCCGTTTCATATGCAAAGGGGTTAGAGAAAGTTCAGTGAACTCATCCGATGATGCCATACAAAGGAAACAAAAACAAGAGTTAGCCAGCTATAAATTTTTTGGTGGAAATGAATCACAACTTCTAAAAATATAAAACTAGAACTCAACACTATAACAACAAAAATTCAAACAAACAAGATTATAATAGTCATAATATATATCTCCCTTGGAGCAAAATGATATTACCCACCCGTGGAGTATGCCATTCAATTAGTAACCAAAAGAAAGAAAAAATTTCACATAAAACAAAAAAATAAAATAAAATCCCTTAATAACATATCTAAGCACCTGGATACTTATTCNAATGAGGCAGATAAATAGTATTGATGTCAGTTTTATCTGAATTGAATAATTTTATGTGATTTATATATATATATATATATATATCAGATACAAAAGTTTGGACAAGTCCGGACCTAATATATATTATTTTATTTGTTTTAGTTTTATAATTTTGTTGTTAATTATTTTATAGTATTTAGAACGTAATTTTTAAATAATATATGTGGCACATATGATATTTTGAGCGTCCTAATTTGCAAGCCGCCACAATAAACCTTAAATGGCTAAATTATCTTCAAACTCAAATTTTATTTCCGGGAAGCACACACGTCGACCGAAACGTGTGTGTTTATTCCCTCTTGTATATTAGTAGTGGATTAAACGTACTTTTTAAATAATATGTGTGACACATGATATTTTGAGAGTCTTAATTTACAAGCAGCCACAATAAATCTAAAATGACTAAATTATCCTTGAACTCAAATTTTATTTCCGGGAAGCATATTGATAAAATAGTAGATATGAATTTATAATTAAAAATATTTTATTAATATAAATTCTAGATTCACCTTTACATTGATATAAAATTATAAGTGCTCCATATAAGCAGCCTCCTTCCTGTGCAAATCGTGAATAACATTTTAATCCTATGCATGGGGTCGACGCACATCTTCTTGTTCTTTTTCATAATTGAATTTTCACTTTAGTATATACCGTACTAAAGCCTTTTATGCACTACCTAATTCCATGAGCCAACCTTTTTCTTGGGGAAAAAGCTTGATTGTTATCAAATTAAAAGTTAAAAATGTAAGTAATTCTAGTTTGATGCCTTTTGAAAAAATAATATTTGATGCCTGAATCTCTTTATGAATATTCATGAATTTCTAGATATCTCGTGTGTCAGGACTCAGGGTTAAGGTTGAGAAGGGAAATTGGGCTCAGGGGCTAGAGCTACCCCAGGGTGTCCAATTGGACACCCTGGATTGGAAAATTACGTTGTATATGTATGTCAAATTCTACATTTAAAGGATATATATTTAAAGTTGAACACCCTTGATAAAAGCTATGCCTTTGGCGTAATGGTTATCTGTGTCCATTTGAGCGAAGAACTTTTGGGTTCAAACCCAGGGGCGGCCTAACATAATTCGAGGCCTAAAGCGAAATTTTAATTAGAGGCCTAAAATTTAAATAAATTTTATTTGTATTTATTTATTTTTCTAAATTTTTAGATGTAAATTATTCCTTAATATTTTTTTTATAAATGATTTTTTCAAATACTTTTTTTAATTATTATTTTTAAGCAAGACTTTATCAATTCAACATTGAAAAACATCATTTTATTGAGACAATTATTATATGAATCAATAATATAGTTCTATAAGTAATAAATTGATAAATTTTAAATAAAGATGAGAGTTAGAATCATAGAATCTGGTTCAAAAAGTTGATAATTTGGTATACCCTACTTTAATATGAAAAGTTACGAAGAAATAAAAAAATATTTGTAATTTACTTTGTTTAAAACTTTCGGCTATTGATTCATATTTTTGACATAATATTACTCTAACTATCAAAGATTTGAAGAAATAGAGTATAGAAGGAGTTAAAAAAGGATAAATAATGTGAGTGTTAGCGAAATATATATATATATATATATATATATATATATTATTTTATTTTATTTTAATGAATTAATTTTTTTCATGAAAATTAAACATGATTTTTTTAATAGAAATTTGAGGCCCCCAAAAATTGGAGGCCTAAGGCATTGGCCTAAAAATTCATATGCAAGAGCCGGCCCTGACTGTTGAAATCGATAGTTTGTAGTGAGGAAGATGAAGTCAGGGCGGTGGGGGTACTGTAGGGTCGTTTTGGTCGCTGTTGTTGTTGTATTGTAAGGGGAATTAAGGGGAAAATGGGCTGGGTCGGGTCAAAGAGGAAAAGGGTTGGGCCGGCTGGTTGGGCATTGTTAGTGCTGGGTTTGGTTGTAAGAATATTGGGTTGCTGATTGTTGGAAATGGGCTAGCGAAATGGCCCAAAATTGCCTAAAAGAGAGTTGAAGAAATTGGTTGGATTGAAATTGAAAAATCGGCCCAATTTTTTATGTCAAAAATAAATTAAGGATAATGTGAGAAAATGGCTAGCATTGGAATTACACAATAGCCAAATGAATTTCAATTGGTGAATTTAATTAAAATTTAAACAAGATGAGTTAACATAAATTAATTAATGAGCTTCTTAATTTCAACGAAATAAAAATATAATGAATTTAATTATAAACTAATTAATTCGATTACAAAACTAATTAACTCGAAATTATAGCTATAACTTAAAGCAAATTAGTAAAATATTTAACTAAAATGTAAAATCTTTTGTGATAATTTTCAAATATTTATAAAATAGCGTGATTGCAAAATATACATACTTATTATTAAAAAGTGATAAAATTACCAAAAAAAAACTTGAAAGTATTTTGAATTTCATAAAACTTATTAACTCAAAACTATAATCATCCCTAATATTTAAAATATATATATATATATATATATATATATATATATATATTTTATTTTATTATTATTATTTTTTTTGACGATTTTCGAATGACCATAAAATATACTAATTATATATATAATTATGTAAAACATATATATCATCTAAGATTATAAAAAGGGACAAAACTATTTAAAATAACTTGCGAACCATATTATTATTATTATTTATTTATTTTATTTTATTTTTTTTGGAAATTCTATAAAACTAATTATTTTAAATCGTTTGAAATTGGAGAAGCTCGAAATGATTAATTTATATTGTGGAGGGTCAAAATTGGATGTCAACAGATATAACTTTATAACTACGTCATATAACGAATATAGTATAGCTGAGATTCTATAATTTGAATTATTCTATTTTAGATATACATAAAAGTACAAAAAATTACTCTAAATTTAAAATGCACCCTTTTAACTCAAGAGAACTACACAAACAAATTAAAGGGTCTCGACTACCTACTTAACTCGTCATTCATACTCTAGCTATAAAATGAGTTAAGAACTTCTAATCAGTTTTCATTTTACAATTTAAGTTATAACTTGTAATTGGTATTGACAAACTTCAAATAAAAGTATATTTGCTCCTTTGCTGCAACTTGTAATTGGTATTGACAAACTTCAAATACAAGTGTCTTTGCTCCTTTGCTGCTTCTACTTCTTTTTATCCTTCTTGTATATCAGCTTCAAAAAATGATTGCCGAACTGTAACAATTCAACCTCTACAATTTTTATATTCTTGACGTAGCAAATAATAAAATTCAATCACAATTAATTGGTTCATTAAACAAAAAAGTACAATACGAACAAAACTAATAAATCTTTCTTTATTGTACTTCCATCCGCTAAACTTGGTAGAAATGATGGCTTGCAAATTGCAAGAGCAATTTATAGCAGTAATTATCATTTATCACAAATAACATCTAGAAGACCGTAACAACAAAATATAATTGAACAAAAATTCTTTTTTCCTAAAATGCATTGAAAAACAATTTATATCTAGTTTTGAAGGTAGAATTGTTCAAACTTCATATTCATATATGTCTGAAGTTGTAACTTCACCCAAAATTTTCAACTCTAATGTGTGAACACACACACATATATGTGTGTGTGTGTGTGTGTGTATATGTGTGTGTGTGTGTTTAGGGTGTTGTTGGTTGTATGTACTATGTAGGTATATCAGGGCAAAAACAATTTATGTGTGTATGCCCTATTGTTACATGTAAGGCAACAATTATATATATCAATATAATTGGGATGACCTGCTTTCAACAAAAATTTAAAAAATTTAAATCTTGAGATGATTTGGTTTATGCAATTTGAAATATAGTTCTCTGCTTAGACAACAAAAATGAATTTGGTGAATTTCAATTTTTGAAAAATTTTCTTCTGATCCATCTACTTATGAAACCTTTAAACTATTTAATTATTCATATGTTACGTTAAATTTCTATTATTGTAGTATTACTCTACATCTGAGGTTAATCTAGTTCTAAAATAATATAAATATAACATAAGTACTTATCTATTATATAAAAGGATAAAAAACACAAGTTTAATGCTAAATATGCTTTGTAAAGTATCACAATGAGCAAAATTAAAATTCATTTAATTGAAGGATCAAAGTAAATTATCCTTTTAACTTCATGAGAGAAATTATCGGTAAGAAACTAGATTTTCATAGGAATATATAATCTCGGAATTCACATATGGAATTTTTGGCCCATACTTGTTTTTTCCACAGTTGAACCGAAAATACACTTGTGTCCATAAAAGTTAGGAATTTTCAAATATCATTTTCCGTTTTGTAAATAAATTTACGTTCTTTTATTTTAAAATACTCACAACCCTTAATTCCTGAAGTCTTTTGGAAAAACAATTTTAAATATATTAAAAACAGCATCTTCAAGGGGGAGGAGGGATGAATTGAAAAATCACCAATACCGCGTGATATAAAACTAAAAACTTGAGCAGGTAGGAGACTAGGAGCTTTCTAGGGAGCTTCATCGCAGCCTTTTTCTTTCCTATTTATATGTCAAAAAAATCAGTCACCATCATATCTATTCTATCTCTTTCCTAGTATTTTATAATTAATCCAGAAAAAAAAAACTAGTGTGCACGTACGGCGATAGTACTGATCAAAGGCCAGGATGATGGAGGTGGATCATGAAGATAATGGATCAGACATTGAAGCTCAGCGGAGTTCCCCGCTGTTAATGAATGGTGAATTGGGTAATTCTAGTTTGATCATGAGGAAATCGGCCATCATTTTCCGATCTACTTACAAGTTCATTGAAGCTGGAGCAAAAGTAGCATCTCTTTCACGAGTCTCATCGTCTTCCTCATCTTCCACCACAACCTTTTATACTCCTCTTCCCAGCTTTAAACATGGAGTATGTATATATAATTTAAAAACATATATATAGTTTAAGTTATATGGATGGTATTAATTATATATGCTCTCTGTCTAATCAGGATGCGGAAGGTGGTGGAGATGAAATCCAGGTTGTTGAAATCGTGACAGCTTCACCTGATGTTAATATTGTACAATCAAACAATGAGATTGAACTTCAGCCTCATGATCAGAGTACTCATCAGCAATGCTTACAAATTAGTGAAGAGATAGTAAAGGAGAAGAAGTTAGATTCACTTCACTATTTTGGATTCACTTCAACTATTTTGCTCCTTGCAATTGCTGCAATATTATCTTCTGTCTTTGGAATCATAGAAGAAGGTTTGAAGAATGGTTGGGTTGATGGAGCAGTTTTGGTTGGGACCATATTTGTGATTGTTTCATTTAAGTTTGCAGGATATTTGTACAAAAGACACCTTTGGAAGAAGCAAAAGGATAACAAAGCAAGGAAGAATTACCCCCTGTTCATTTCTGAAACGGACTCCAGCTTTTGTGCCTACTTTGACAAGTTGAACAATTACCTAAATATTAGTGCGTTGTCGATTGGCGTTTTGATCACTGTGGTGGTGTTCATTCGCTTTAAATTGGGCCATAAAGATGATGAGTACGGATACAGATTAGAAACCAAGGAAGAACCAACTGAAATTGCACAGATAATGAATGCCCTGAAAAAGGTTTTAACAGAATCAAAGGGAACAGTAAGAGTTTTGATAACTTTACTTCCTCTCACACTGGTAGGGATCACTGAAGGAGTACCATTTCTTATTTCAGTTGCAATGGCATATTGGTATCCGAATTTTGATGTTAAAATGGAATCAGTCAGCACCCTTTGTATAGAAAATGTTGGCTGGTTGAAAGAGCCAAAATTGAAAGTTACCCAGTTTTTTCTTGACAAAAAAGATGTTACCAAGATACCGCCACATGTCTGCAGTGTTCTCTCTGATGGAATTGGCCATGTGTCCACTCGGACTTCTCAAACAGCCTACCACAGAGTAAAAGAAGCAATACTCTATTGGGTAGAGAAGAACACGGGTATGCAGAGAGACACTTTGGATAAGCAGTTCACCATAGTAAAGGACAACGATGATGAGATGAATCCTTTTGAAGGACCTTGTAGAGTCGTCATAGAGAAAAATGGAGATAATGGGAAAGAGTACTATTCATATTTCAAGGGCCCTACCGATTCAATATTGTCAATGTGTTCAAGTTACTATGACATGACGGGTGAAGTGCAGGATTTGGATGACGGAACAAAGAGTGACATTGCTCAAACTAACAGCAAGAACATGAACGTAGTTGCATTTGCCTTCAAACACACTCAGGACGTTGTTGAACTTGATGAAAATGGCCTAACATTCATTGGTATGTTTGTCTTAGAAGATACTTTCAATCTCGACAACATGAGGCAAGCAATTGCGAATCTGAAAGAAGGCGGAGTGAAGATGATATTTGCCTCGGAAGAAGATGTTGAAGTGCTTCGTACCATTGGTGATGAAACAGGATTGCTCAACTCACATGAAGCTCTAGTAGTTAGGGGCGAAGAGGCTACAAAGGAAAATGTTGAGAAAATTTGCATGATGGGAAATTCCTCTCCTGCACACAAGCGTTTTTTAATAGAGCAGTTGAAGAAAAGAGGAGAAGTGGTGGCTGTGGTAGGAGAACAAACATCTGAAAGTAATGTGGTTCTTGAAGCAGCTCATTTTGGCCTGCCTGTGGTGACTAACTGGCCTAAAACTATAACTTATGTGATTAACAGCATCAAGGGAGGAAGAATTGTTTGTGAGAATCTGAGGCAATTCATCCAAGTTGAGGTAATCTTGGCAATCAGTAGCTTATCAATAAACTTTATACTGGTTATAGTAGACGGAGATGCCCCGTTAACATTCATTCAGTTGGTATGGGTTAATATTCTTGTTACATTTATTGGAGGGCCAGCTTTGCTAATTACTCAACAGGCCACAAGACAACTAAGTGATGAGCTTTCTATCAGACCAAGAAAACAGCCAATTACCAAGGGCATGTTGAGAAACATACTTCTTCAAGTTTTTTATCAGACTGGTATTTTTGTATTCCTTCAACACAGAGGAAGTGCAATACTGGGCATCACTCCAAAAGTTAACATATCTATAGTCTTTAACGGGTTCGCTCTGTGCCAGCTTTTTAACATATTCAGTGCAAGGGATTTGGAGCAGAGGAATTATTTCAAAGGTCTCGGTCAAAATTACTTGTTTTGGGCATTGTCTGGGCTCTATCTTGTGTTGCAGTTTGGATTCATTGAATTAGAGGCTTTCTTGTTTAGCAACACGGCACGATTGAATTGGAAGCAATGGACTGAATCCATTTTAATTGGAGTTGTTACATGGTTGCTTGATGTGATAGTAAAATGGGGATCACAATACATAAAGATAGACACATATTGTGATTGTGGAGTTCTTCACCTAGCTAGAAACTGGTTACAGTATTGGTTTATGAGGATCAATTGCTGTTACTGTGGACCAAGAAGTACACCAAATCCAACTCTTGCTTCCTTGGATTCTTCAAGATCCACTAACGGAAAGGTACTGTAAAAATTTATCCATACTGCCTAATTACAGTACAGTTCAAACAAAAGTTTTTCCTAAAATTTTGGATTCAAGTTGTAGTTGTTGTTCTTTTGCAGGGCTGGATAACAAATATTACACGTCGTGTTAAACCAACCAAGCATAGAGCTAATACTTTGATGGATTAATCATATGTTGCAGTAGCTTCAATTTTTAGTACATAGTTTCCTCTGTTTTCTATAGAGGGTTAGATATAGTTGTAGCAACACTAAAGTTGTTTCGATGTGACCGGTAGGTTATGGGTTACAGCAGTTATGAAATCAGCCTTTGAATCAGGGTAGACTACCTACATCACACCCTTCAAGGGTCTCAGACCTACGTCAATGAGGGATGATTAGTGCACTAGACTATCCTTTTTAGTTAATTTATGTTAATTAAATTATCAAGTTTTTCGGTTCTTGTTCTTGTTCTTCTTCACTTTTAACTAAATTCAAGAATGCAAACTTATTATATAGTTCTACTCCCTCCGTCCCTTTTGATATGTCACATTTTTACTTTACACTTGTATTGAGAAATTATGTAACTTTACCCTTTTACCCTTATTTAATGTTTTCTTAAGTTAACTTTATAATAAATGATGAATACATTTTCAAGATTAGTTAACTACTCTAACAAGAGTAGAATAGGCAAAATATAGTAATTTAAGCGTAAATTTTATAAAATGATAAGTGTTGTGGTCCAGCTATTTATAGAAAGGAATGGGGTACTATATACATAGAAAGCAAGAATTTTATGAATTTCAAACACAGGGAAGTTTGCTCAAAATCATAAAGCAAACTAGTGAGTACACATTCTACTAATTAATTGGCTTGTTCAAGAAGATAAATATTTTCAATATCGTATAGTATATGGAAAAATATAACTTAATTACCTCGATCTAGTTTTTCTCAAACTTGGTGAACTGTAATAGACAAAGCTCTTGTTGAGGAGAAACTGACAAGCCGGCAATGCCATTGGAAGAGACTTTTCTTCAGCGAAGTCAACTGCCTGTGGTCGTTTCTTTACTATATAAAAAATAAAAAACAAACCTCACAAATATCCCAACATGGATTTTATTATAAGAATATTTTTCTTTAATTTTGGACACATTTGTCTTTTATCAAACCTGTTTTCAATAAATATTCATGTGTCAGTAGTAATTCAGAAAATATGTTACTTTATCTATTTCAATTTATGTTACAAACTTTTTGTAATTAGTACTGAAAATAATGGTTGTACTTTTTTATAGATATTTTGAAATAATTTAACTTGTAAAAATCTTGTTTTCAGAAACTTAAAAAACAAAGAATAATTTAGACCATAAAAATATCTATAATTAACTTTAAGAGCATAAATTTTAAAAGTCATTCAAAATTCATTTGTGAGTAGATAATTTACCGTAAAGAATTTGTTATTCCATCTATTACAATTTATTGTTACAATTTCTTTTAGCTAGTTCTCAAAATAATAATAGTACTTTTCTATAGATATTTTAAAATAATTTAACTTATAAAAATCTCGTTCTAAGAAAGAAAAATAATAAGTAATTTATAATCATAGAAAACTTGACCATAAAATTTCTGGATTTTTAAAATTTTGAAAAATATCAAAAAATTATTTTCAGTCCAAATTACTTACAAAAATTCAAAAGCAACTTTAATCTGTATTCATGACCACACACTTTTAAGGAGTGTTTGACCATAAAAATTGTGAGTATTTGAAAAAAAAATTATATTAATATATTTTTTAAACTTGATCTAAGCTTGCATGGTGTGCACTAGTAGAAATTTAAACTAGTATAAAACTGAACAAATAAACACAAATGTCCTACATGACATAATACATAGAAGTCACCGCATAGAAAACAAAGTTAATATCTCAAAAGGTTATTTAACTTTGTCATTAAATTTTATTTTGTATTAATAAAATCACTTTACTTAAACTTTTATATCAATAAAGTCACTTTTAATGCTTTTTAACTTGTCTACCACAATATACCTCTAAATGTGAATTTTCTTCATCTTCCTTCTTCTTTTCCCATAATTCTCGTCAAAGCTAATGAACTGACTGAACGTATTAACTTTTAACAAACATAAAAATCAAAATTGTTCAACTCATACTAATTAAGGACTATTCAAGTTAATAATTTGACAATCTATGACGAGATCTCAACTCCATCAACAAAGACCATCTCCAAGACAAGCCAAATAAAGCTCTTATCATTTTAGTTGAACGTCACAACATCTTTTCTTTTCTTTTTGGGGTCTCTTAATTTTTTTTAAAAACTCTTTATAACTAAATTAATCATAAGCAAAACAACAAAGTATTAATTTCATGAGCTGCTAATTTGTGGTAAAGTTTCAATCAGAATACAATAATTAAGGTGATGATGGCTAATTACTAAATAGATGATTTACGTAAACAACGTAATAAATTCACGGGATTAACTGGAGAAAATTTATAATATTGCGCCAACTCTGGAGGAAGTAATATTTATATTACAAAAGTTATCAAGTCCGAGATTTCATTGGAAGAAGGAGATTTTAAATCCACTCTTAATGATTAGTATTAAGAGTGATTTATTGATACAAAGATTTAAGTTGAGTGATTTTATAGATATAAAAGCTTAATTGAGTGGTTTTTTTATACAAAATAAAGTTCAATGACTTTGTTAGACAAATTCTTATAGTTAAGTGAACTTTTGAGATATTAACTCTAGAAAACATGTGACTACTCGTGTACATTCAAAATTAATGGACATAAATAAGAACTAGAGCCAAGTTAAAGGATACACTTATATATTATATCATTTGATAAAAGTAATTTTTATTTCCGAAGTGAAAAATAATAAATAAAAATTATTATTTATTTTTATTTTATTAATTTATAAAGTCTTCTCGAAAACATTTTCTAACATACCAAAAAGCAGCATCTTCTATAACAAAAATCGTGTGTGTGTGGTGACGGTGAGATCAATTTAAAAATTGTCAATATTAACGCGTTATAAAAATTAAAGAGTGTTAAGGGAAAATTTGAATTTGAACAAGATGGGTATTCACATTCCGCAACACAAAGCTGAGGCCGGGAGTGAATAACTAACCACTTGAGCATTGGAGTACTGCATGTCTATTTGAACGGGTCACGATTTAATTCATTTTCTATTTTAATATTTTCAATTTCAATTTAACTCGCTTATTTAACATCCTTACCTAGAAGCTTCTTAGGAAGTTTCATTTCACCCATGTTTGGAAAGTAGAAATGAGAAAATTAAGTTATGCATATAGTATAATGAAAGTGTATAAGCCTATACACAAACAAACCTTCCCACAGTAGCCTACTTTAGGAAACATTTTATGGTGGAGGCATATCATATTGTCACATTTGTATGAGGAAGTTTTTTAACTGAAAGATGTCTCGCTCTATTACAACTTTTTTTCTCTTCTCACCTCTCCACCTTCACCTTCTTCCATTTGCCCCTCCCGCTAAAATAAAATACTTTTTATTTTTTAAATTTATCTACATATATTTCATTGCGTAAATTACAATAATATAATGACAAATCAAGTCACAGTGAAAACTAGTACTAATGTCTTGAAATGTATGAAAAATCAAGGCACAATGTCAAAAAGTAGTAGTACTATGCTTAAATTAATATTTTGTTCTTTTCTTCTTTTTTCTCTCTAACATCACTTATCCAATCCCACTCTCTTGTGTATTTTGTTTCTCTTTCTTTTTTAGACTCAATTTTCATTTGTCAAAAATCAAATAGAGATAAATTGATTAATACTAGGTAATTCAGATTTAAATTCAAACAACTAATAAAATGTCTAAAAAAGAATTAATCAAAACATACGCTCTTGACCTCATATAAATTTGACTATATCATTTGTAGAGTAAATATAATGGGCCACTCCATTATGCAATGAAATTATGTGTAAATAAATTAAAATTATTCGATGTTAGCTGGAGGGGTAAATTAAAGTAATGTTAATTGTTTCTTGTTCAAGTTTTAACATGTGAAATAAATAGGTTGATGTCTGTTATACTTTTAACTATTGCCATCCTCTGTTTGAAGGACTAGAATATTACTAATTCAAAATGACTTAAATTTCTGTAAGATAATCTCTAGGCATGACGTTTGTTGTTGATAGTGCTAGGAAGTTTCATTTGATTTACCTTTTGTGAGATCCTTTTCAATCATCTATCTCTAAGAGATTTTGTCTCAACCGTACTTATCACAAGAAAGAAAGAGTGTTTTTCTATTTTATACTAAATCCCCCAAAAAACTAGTGTGCAGCGTACGGCGACAGTAGTGCTGATCAAAGCTAGGATGATAAATGAAGATAATGGATCAGACATTGAAGCTCAGAGGAGTTCCCCGCTGCTAATGAATTCGGTGAATTCTACGTTGATCATGAGGAGGTTGGCGCTCATTCTCCGATCTACTTACAAGTTCATCGAAGCTGGAGCAAGAATATACCATCTCTTTCACGAGTCTCATCGTCTTCCTTATCCTCCACCACAACCTTTTATACTCCTCTTCCCAGCTTTAATCTTAAACATGGAGTAAGTATATAAACAAATGTCTTTATCACTACTATATAAACACACACACACACACACATAGTTATTAATTATCTATGCTCTCTGTCTAATTAGGATGCGGAAGGTGGTGAAGATGAAATCCAGGTTGTTGAAATTGTGGCTGATGATAATACTGTACAATCAAACAATGATCACATCGACATTGATCAAAGTACTCATCAGCAATGCCTACAAATTAGTGAAGAGATTGTGAAGGAGAAGAAGTTGGATTGGAGTGATATTCATGATGTTGACAAAGGAATTCATGTTGGAGACAATTCTGGTCATCACATGCTGATCTTCACAGGGTATATGATCCGACAATTGGTATGCAAGGAACCAACTATTTTTCTCCTTGCAATTGCTGCAATATTGTCTTTTGCCTTTGGAATTAAAGAAGAAGGTGTGCAGAATGGTTGGTTTGAAGGAGCACTTCTGGTTGTCATTATAATTGTGATTGTTTTGTTTAAGTTTGCACGAAATTGGTACAAGAGACACCTTTGGAAGAAGCATAAAGATAACAAAGAAAGGAAGAATTACCCCCTGTTGCTTTCTGAAACGGACTCCAGCTTTTGTGCCTGTTTTGACAAGTTGAACAATTATATACATATTAGTGGGTTGTTGATTGGTATTTTGATTACTATGGTGGTGTTCATTCGCTTTAAATTGGGCCATAAAGATGATGAGTATGGATACAGATTAGAAACCAAGGAAGAACCAGCTGAAATTGCACAGATAATGAATGCCCTGAAAAAGGTTTTAACAGAATCTAAGGGAACAGAAAGAGTTCTGATAACTTTACTTGGTGTCACACTGGTAGGGATGACTGAAGGAGTACCATTTCTTATTTCAATTACAATGGCATATTGGTATCCGAATTTTGATGTTAAAATGGAATCAGTCAGCACCCTCTGTATAGAAAATGTTGGCTGGTTGAAAGAGCAAAAACTGGAAGTTAGTCAGTTTTTTCTTGACAAAAAAAATGTTACCAAGATACCGCCAGATGTCTGCAGTGTTCTCTCTGATGGTATTTGTGTGTCCACTCTGACTTCTCAAACAACCGACCAAAGAATGGAAGAACCAATACTCTGTTGGGCAGAGAAGAACATGGGTATGCAGAGAGACACTTTAGATCAGCAGTTCATAATAGTGAAGGACAATGATAGTGAGATGAATCCTTTTGAAGTACCTTGTGGAGTTGTCATAGAGTAAAATGGAGATAACGGGAAGGAGTACTATTCACACTTCAAAGGACGGGCTGATTCAAGATTGTCAATGTGTTCAAGTTACTATGACACGAAGGGAGAAATGCAGGATTTGGATGACGAAACAAAGAGTGAATTTGCTCAAGCTAACAACAACAATGTGAACGTAGTTGCATTTGCCTGCAAACGTACACAGCTTGTTGAACTTGGTGAAAATGGCCTAACATTCATTGGTATGTTTGTCTTAGAAGATACTTTCAATCTAGACAGCATGAGGCAAGCAATTGTGAATCTGAAAGAAGGCGGAGTGAAGATGATATTTGCCTCGGAAGAAGATGTTGAAGTGCTTCGTACCATTGGTGATGAAACAGGATTGCTCAACTCACATGAAGCTCTAGTAGTTAGGGGCGAAGAGGCTACAGAGGAAAATGTTGAGAAAATTTGCATTATGGGAAATTCCTCTCCTGCACACAAGCGTTTTTTAATAGAGCAGTTGAAGAAAAGAGGAGAAGTGGTGGCTGTGGTAGGAGAACAAACATCTGAAAGTAATGTGGTTCTTGAAGCAGCTCATTTTGGCCTGCCTGTGGTGACTAACCGGCCTAAAACTATAACTTATGTGATTAACAGCATCAAGGGAGGAAGAATTGTTTGTGAGAATCTGAGGCAATTCATCCAAGTTGAGGTAATCCTGGCAATCAGTAGCTTATCAATAAACTTCATAGTGGTTATAGTAGACGGTGATGCCCCGTTAACATTCATTCAGTTGGTATGGGTTAATATTCTTGTTACATTTATTGGAGGGCCAGCTTTGCTAATTACTCAGCAGGCCACAAGACAACTAAGTGATGAGCTTTCTATCAGACCAAGAAAACAGCCAATTACCAAGGGCATGTTGAGAAACATACTTCTTCAAGTTTTTTATCAGACTGGTATATTTGTATTCCTTCAACACAGAGGAAGTGCAATACTGGGCATCACTCCAAAAGTTAACAGATCTATAGTCTTTAACGGGTTCGCTCTGTGCCAGCTTTTTAACATATTCAGTGCAAGGGATTTGGAGCAGAGGAATTATTTCAAAGGTCTCGGTCAAAATTACTTGTTTTGGGCATTGTCTGGGCTCTATCTTGTGTTGCAGTTTGGATTCATTGAAGTATATTAAAATTTTGTGACAAATTCATAAAAATATTATTCTATTTATAATATTAATGAACTTAAAGAAAAAAAATTATAAATACTTAGGTTAAAAAATAAATTATATATAATATAAAGAGGTATTACATATATGTGATATAACAAGTATAAAATGAACAATGCATAGAATAAAGGGGGAGTTTGATGATTGTTCAAAGCTGAGGCCTGAGAGTGAAAAACCTAAACACTTGATCAGCATAATTGCCTTGGAGCAATTTCTAGGAAGCTGCATTTCACCACTTGTTTAGAAAGTAGAAATGAGAAAATAAGTTCCACAATAGTTTGACGAACTGAGTAATACAAACCTTAAACAAAAAAGTACCTATAATTTGAGTAGAATACTACAATTGAATTTAACATGCATTGCACTTGCTCAAAAAAGTAGCAAAGATTCAATCGTTAATCATAAAGTGACGTCGACACAGATTATAGTATAATAAAAACAATATTAATGGTTTCTGGTTCAAGTTTTAACATTTGAAATTTGTTAACTTTCAAATAAATAGGTTTGCCTATTATACTATACTTTGACTCTATCGCGGTCTTGGTATTTGAAGAACTACAATATTAATTCAAATGACGTCATTTAATTTATTAAGGCATCACATTGTTGGAATAGTAGAGTGCTAGGAAGCTCCCTTTATATAATTTTTTATTTCCTCCCCCCATCCACGTTTACTCTCAATATTTTCCCTTCCCCTCTCTATATTTGTTTTCCCTCCCCCCCCCTCTCCCCTCTCTATATTTTTACGTAGCTTTTGTTAGATCCTTGTCAATCATCATATTGGTCATAGTAATCACAACAAAGTTCTTTCTTATTTTATACTAGATCTTAAAAAAGAATTAGTAGTGTGCACGTACGTACGGCGACAGTACTAGTACTGATCGAAGGTGAGATAAGTATACTATAGAGCTAGCTATGATGATGGAGGTGGATCATGAAGATAATGGAACAGACATTGAAGCTCAGCGGAGTTCCCCGCTGTCAATGAATGGTACTGAATTAAGTAATATTTCTAGTTTGATCATCATAAGGAGGTTGGCGTTCATTTTCCTATCTATTTACAAGTTCATTGAAGCTGGCGCAAGCATATCATCATCTCTTTCACCAGTGTCATCGTCGTCCTCATCATCCAACACAACCTTTTATACTCCTCATACCAGCTTGAATCTTGAACATGGAGTATGTATATCACAACCTTTCTATTTCATTTGTTTTAGGAGTATTGACTCCATATTTTATATTTTTTAGTTAGACTTGATAAATTATATAATTTTGTATTTATAGTATTATTCTTTTTGTGAAACATGCATTTTATGAAATTATGTACTTTTTGTTTTTATGATTAGTATAATTAAAATATACTAAATTGAAAAATACATATCAATTAGTTTTTATAATATTAGTCAAGATCATATGTTTATTAATTAATATATTTTCAAAAGATAATACATATCTTAAATATTCAATTTAATATCATGTATAAAGGGCATTATTTGTCTAATATAAATTTTAATTTTAAATAATTAATTTTAATTTTTAAAATTAAATATAAACTTATGATTACACTTGTGCAACAAAACAGTACACTTGTAATTAGAGGTGTGTATTGGGTTTTACGGTTTGAGTTTGTACTATTTGGTTTGGGTTTTTTGATTTTTGATTTTGAAGAAGTGTAACCCAATCAATTTGGTTTGGTTTGGTTTGGTATTTCTCTTTTTGGTTTGAGTTTTTTCGGTTCGATTAATCGGTTATGTCGATAATTAGAAACATAACAAAGTTATATTTGTAATTTGAATATATATATATAATATTTAGTATATTTTTTAATATATATCACAAGTAAAAACATAAAACACAATATTTAAAAGTATATTAATTATAGATGTCCAAACATAAAAATAAAAAATAAAAAAATCATAATGAAAATAACTAAAAAGAAAGTGGTTAACTCCAACTTATATATATACACAAATCTGAAAACTGAATCAAAATCCAAACAAAATAAATTACAAATCCAAAACCGAATCAAAATCCAAAACACCGATCCAAATTAGAATTCGATTTGATTTGGTTTGATTTTTCGGTTTAATCCAAAATAGTGCATATCCCTACTTGTAATTACACTGTGACAAACAAACAAGTCAGCGTAATTACTAGGTTGTATAATTTACTAGCCTGGTAATTACTACAATAATAATTACACCAATTCCAATCACCTAGTGGCTTTCCAAACATACTATTACATATTTCTTAACATCTAGTATTTAGAACATTATCTTTTTCCTATTCCAACTATATCATTGATTTGCCCCTCTAAGTTTTTATTTGTACAAGAGTTACATTTATGGCATAATCTTTATCCATAATATCATAATCGATTAGATAATTAACTGTCACTTGTAATTTATAGATGAATACAGTCACTTTATAACTCTTTCGCTTAAAATTAAGTTAGGAGGTGAAAATGTTGTGAAAATATTTTAATTGCTCTATATTTAACTTATTAGATATTTTTAACATTTTAAATTATGATAGGGGTGAAATGGTATTTCAACTTTACTTTTGTGGCTTCATGTTAAATAATAACAAAAGTCTCACATTGATGGCTAATGAAATTAGTGATCTCTTTATAAGCTTGGTCAATCATCCTCTCTTTAATCTAGCTTTTAGGGTGTGAGTAAAGTCCAAGACCTAATTTTCACACTTCTCACTCTTATAGTATGACTAGTATTTGGGCACGCGCGTTGCGCGTATATCCCTTACTAGTGAGCATAAGTATTTTTCAAAATTGCATCAATATGATAAATATATTCAAAAATCAATGACATCCAATATCTAAAATGTCCAACTTTGAAGATTCTTAATTAGTACTAAATTGATTTTAATTTCAATTTATGAGTTAAAATTTGATATGAATTTGTCAAATTTTAGTAGTTTTTATAGAGATATTATGTTTTGATCAAAAAATAATTAAGTTAATTAAATCTATAGATTACAGGCTTAATATGCTCATATCATCAATTAACCGTTGTCCTACCTCCAAAATCAATATTACATTTCTAAACGAAATTCATTTGATGCGACTCAGCGCAATTATAATATTTTTTGTAGTTAGAAAAGGAATTCAGCATTTCATTTATATTTTGTCGACTGTATTGTTAAAATTGTAATTGAGAAACAAAAAGACATGTATTGTTTTATGTTGTCAAAAAAAAAAAAAAAGACATGATAAAAAATAATATTACGACATGTGAGTGATAAGTAATATAAATTCTGAAGGAGAAAGGGAGGATAAACTATGGCTCAAATAACTAAAATAATCAACTAAAATTAAAGCAAAGAAAGTTAATATAATTTCGTGAGAAAAATAACCAAAATATGATATTGTATTGATTCCTTTATTTCTTAACATGGGTTGTTATCCTCCCTTCTTTCTTTTTGGACTAAAGCTCCATTAAAAATATTAAATCCAGACAAAGAAAGTGAAGCCAAATAGGCAATGAATATCAAATCGCTCAACATGCCATAGCTCATAAATACATTTTTTACTTTTATTGGGTTATGACGGTTAATATAAAAAAATTCAATACTTAATTAGCTTTACACACAAATAAATCACATGAATCTGCATATGAAAATTCAATAAATTTGATCTACTATTAACAAAACAAAAAAAGAAAAAAAAAAGAAAAACCAAACAAAGAATATTGTGCTAACAAAAAAATTATGTTAGAAGGAAATGTCACTTACCCCATTTGTATTGGCACAACTCAAAGTACAGTTCTATGCGATTGACACAGAAGCATCTCATCAATTGATTTACCCTGCAACAAAAAAAATCATCTCATAAGCTATTGACACAAAATTAAAAATTTTATTTTATATCAGAGATCAAAATCGTAAACATCAATCAAACAATATAAACTATATGATAAGTAAGAAGTAAGAAACAAAATAAAAAATAACTTGAAAGAACATACACATGAATGGAGCATCGGAAAGGACAATGTTCCTATGATCTCTATCAAACTCATAAAACAAAATGTAACGAACAAGAAGATATACATATATGAAATGAAAAGACAAGGATCATAGTGGAGAATGTAAAGAGACAACAATTTCTTTAGATGATTATTAATGAATAATTGTCTTTTTAATGTATCTATTTTATGTAAAAATATATATTTTAAGTACAATATAATATGTGATATGATTACTATTTAATATTTTGTTAATTAAATATTTAATATAGGGATAAAATGGTAATCCAATATTGTACTTTGATGCTTCCCACTTTTAATATATATGCTTTCTGTCTACTCAGAACTCTGAAGGTGGTGGAGATGATAATACTGTACAATCAAACAATGAATAATTGTCTTTTTAATGTATCTATTTTATGTAAAAATATATATTTTAAGTACAATATAATATGTGATATGATTACTATTTAATATTTTGTTAATTAAATATTTAATATAGGGATAAAATGGTAATCCAATATTGTACTTTGATGCTTCCCACTTTTAATATATATGCTTTCTGTCTACTCAGAACTCTGAAGGTGGTGGAGATGATAATACTGTACAATCAAACAATGAGATTGAGCTTCAGCCTCATGATCAGAGTACTCATCAGCAATGCTTAAAAATTAGTGAAGAGATTGTGAAGGAGAAAAAGTTGGATTGGAGTGATACTCATGATGTTGACAAGGGAATTCATGTTGCAGACAATTCTGGTCGTTACATGCTGAACTTCACAGGGTATGCCCAGTGCATGATCCGACAACTGATATGTAAGGAACCAACTATTTTGCTCCTTGCAATTGCTGCAATATTGTCGTTTATCTTTGGAATCAAAGAAGAAGGTGTGCAGAATGGTTGGTTTGAAGGAGCACTTCTGGTTGTGATTATATTTGTGATTGTTTCGTTTAAGCTAGCACGTAATTGGTACAAAAGACACATTTGGAATAAGCAAAATGAGAACAGAGCAAGGAAGGACCAGCCGTTTATTTCTGAAACGGACTCCAGTTTTTGTGCTGACTTTGACAAGTTGAACAATTACATACATATTAGTGGGCTGTCGATTGGCATTTTGATCACTGTGGTGCTGTTCATTCGCTTTAAATTAGGCTATAAAGATGATGAGAACGGATATAGATTGGAAACCAAGGAAGAACCAACTGAAATTGCATGGATAATGAATGCCGTGAAGAAGGTTTTGACAGAATCAAAGGGAGCAGTGAGAGTTATGATAACTTCTCTTGGTATCACACTGGTGGGGATAACTGAAGGAGTACCATTTCTTATTTCAATTGCAAGGGCATACTGGTATCCAATTTTTGATGTTAAGATGGAGCCAGTCAACACCATCTGTATAGAAAAAGTTAGCTGGCTGAAAGAGCCAAAATTGAAAGTTACCCAGTTTCTTCTTGACAAAAAAGATGTTACCAAGATACCACCACATGTCTACAGTGTTCTCTCTGATGGAATTGGTGTGTCCCCTCTAACTTCTCAAACAGCCTACCACAGAGTAGAAGAAGCAATACTCTGTTGGGCAGAAAAGAACACGGGTATGCAGAGAGACACTTTGGATAAGCAGTTCACAATAGTGAAGAACAATGATGATGAGATGAATCCTTTTGAAGGACCTTGTAAAGTAGTCATAGAGAAAAATGGAGATAATGGGAAAGAGTACTATTCATATTTCAAGGGTCCTACTGATTCAATATTGCCAATGTGTTCAAGTTACCATGACATGACGGGTGAAGTGCAGGATTTGGATGACGAAACAAAGAGTGACATTGTTCAAACTAACAAGAAGAACATGAACGTAGTTGCATTTGCCTTCAAACACACTCAGGATGCTGTTGAACTTGATGAAAATGGCCTAACATTCATTGGTATGTTTGTCTTAGAATATACTTTCAATCTAGACAACATGAGGCAAGCAATTGCGATTCTGAAAGAAGGCGGAGTGAAGATGATATTTGCCTCAGAAGAAGATGTTGAAGTGTTACGTACCATTGTTGATGAAACAGGATTGCTCAACTCACATGAAGCTCTTGTAGTTAGGGGCGAAGATGCTACAAAGGAAAATGTTGATAAAATGTGCATTATGGGAAATTCCTCTCCCGCGTGCATGCTTCTTTTAATAGAGCAATTGAAGAAAAGAGGAGAAGTTGTGGCTGTGGTAGGAGAACAAGCATCTGAAAGTAATGTGGTTCTTGAAGCAGCTCATTTTGG
Organism: Solanum stenotomum; assembly: GCF_019186545.1. NCBI lineage: Eukaryota > Viridiplantae > Streptophyta > Magnoliopsida > Solanales > Solanaceae > Solanum > Solanum stenotomum. The sequence goes on from NC_064293.1 coordinate 45,976,946, forward strand.
CCTGCCTGTGGTGACTAACTGGCCTGAAACTGTAACTTATGTGATTAACAGCATCAAGGGAGGAAGAATTGTTTGTGAGTATATGAGGCAGTTCATCCAAGTTGAGATAATCTTTGCAATCAGTAGCTTATTAATAAACTTCATACTGGTTATATTAGATGGAGATGACCCGTTAACAGTCATTCAGTTGGTATGGGTTAACCTTCTTGTAAAATTTATTGGAGGGCCAGCTTTGCTAATTACTCAGCAGGCCACAAGACAACTAAGGGATGAGCTTTCTATCAGACCAAGAAAACAGCCAATTACCAAGGGCATGTTGAGAAACATACTTCTTCAAGTTTCTTATCAGACTGGTATTTTTGTATTCCTTCAACACAGAGGAAGTGCAATACTGGGCATCACTCCAAAAGTTAACAGATCTATAGTCTTTAACGGGTTCGCTCTGTGCCAGCTTTTTAACATATTCAGTGCAAGGGATTTGGAGCAGAGGAATTATTTCAAAGGTCTCGGTCAAAATTACTTGTTTTGGTCATTGTCTGGGCTCTATCTTGTGTTGCAGTTTGGATTCATTGAATTAGAGGCTTTCTTGTTTAGCAACACGGCACGACTGAATTGGAAGCAATGGGCTGAATCCATTTTAATTGGAGTTGTTACATGGTTGCTTGATGTGATAGTAAAATGGGCATCACAATACATAAAGATAGACACATATTGTGATTGTGGAGTTCTTCACCTAGCTAGAAATTGGTTACAGTGTTGGTTTAGGAGGATCAATTGCTGTTACTGTGGACCAAGAAGTACACCAAATCCAACTCTTGCTTCCTTGGATTCTTCAAGATCCACTAGCGGAAAGGTATTATAAAAATTTGTCCATACAGCCTAATTATAGTACAGTTCAAACAAAAGTTTTTCCTAAAATTTTGGATTCAAGTTGTAGTTGTTGTTCTTTTGCAGGGCTGGCTAACAAATATCACACGTCGTGTTAAACCAACCAAGCATAGAGCTAATACTTTGATGGATTAATCATATGTTGCAGTAGCTTCAATTTTGAGTACATATTTTCCACTGTTTTCTATTAGATACACTTGACCAACAGTAAAGTTGTTTCCACGCGACCGGTAGGTTATGAGTTAGAGATGTACTGGAATCAGCCTATGATGCTTGTATCAAGTAGGATGCCTACATCATACCCTTCAAAGGCATCGACCCTTCCCGGACCTACGTCAATGAGGGATGATTAGTGCACTAGGCTGTCCTTTTTAGTAAATTTATGTGAATTAATTTCATCAAGTTTTTTGGTTCTTGTTCTTGTTCTTGTTCTTCTTTTTACTTTTAATTTAAATTCAAGAATGCAAACTTATTACTATATAGTACTAATATACATAGAAAGCAAGAGTTTCATGAATTTCTAACACACAGAAGTTTGCTCAAAATCATAAAGCAAACTAGTGAGTACACATTCTACTAATTGGCTCGTACAAGAAGATAAATATTTCCAATATCATAATTCATATATATGCAAAAATATAACTTAATTACCTCGATCTTTTTTTTCTCAAACTTGGTGTAATCTAATAGACAAAGCTCTTGTTGAGGAGAAATTGACAAACCAGCAATGCCATTGGAAGAGAGTTTTCTTCAGCAAAGTCAACTGCCAGTGGTCGTTTCTTTACTATATAAAAATATGAAACAAAATATATGGTCCTCACAAATATCCCAACATGGATTTTATAAGAATATTTTTCTTTAATTTTGGACACATTTGTCTTTTATCAAACGTGTCTTCAATAAATATTAATGTGTGAGTAGGTAATGTAGAAAATGTTACTTTATCTATTTCAATTTATGTTACAAAAACTTTTTTAGTTAGTTCTGAAAATAATAATAGTACTTTTTTTTATAGATATTTTGAAATAATTTAACTTCTAAAAATTTTGTTTAAAATTTTTTTTAAAAAAGAGAGAGAATAATTTATAATCATAGAAATATGTATGATTAACTTTAAGATCTTAAGTTTAAAAGTCATTTGAAATTCATTTGTGAGTAGATAATCTTGAAAAGGTTACCATAAGGAATTTGTTACTCCATCTATTACAATTTATTAATGTTACAATTTTTTTTAGCTAGTCTTGAAAATAATTATAGTATTCCTCCGTTTTAATTTATGTGACACATTTCGGATTTCAAGATTCAAACAAATCTATCTTTGACCGTAAAGTTTTCTTATATCTTTTAAATATTTCGAATTGTCAATTATTGTGACTTATAGTACTTTTTACGTAGCTTACAAATATATAAATTTCATTTTAAATAAGTGAAGATTTCATGAGCAAATTATTGGTCAAACTTAAAACTGGCTGACTTTCAAAAAACGAAATGTGTCACAGAGGGAGTACTTTTTCTATAGATATTTTAAGATAATTTAACTTATAAAAATTCTGTTCTAAGAAAGTAAAATAATAAGTAATTTATAATCATAGAGAAATTTGACTGTAAAATTTTTGAATTTTTTAAAATTTGAAAAATATCAAAAAAATATTTTCACTCCAAATTACTTATAAAAATTCAAAAGCAACTTCAATTTGTATTCATGACCACACACTTTTAAGGAGTGTTTAACCATGAAGATAGTGAGTATTTGATTATTATTATTTTTATATTAATGTGTTCTTTAACTTGGTCTCAGTTTGCATCTATGTTCTCCAACTTCTGGTGTGTACAAGTAAACACTTAAATTAGTATAAAGTTGAACAAGTAGACGCAAGTGTCCTACTTGACATAATACATTCAATTTTAATTTATTTTAAAATTTTCAATTTTAATTCAATTTGCTCATTTAACACTGAGAAAATTAAGTAATACAAATAGTTTAATGAAAGTTGTAATATATTATAAGCCTATACACCAACAAACCTTCCCACAGTAGCCTATTTGAGGAAATTTTTTATGGTGGAGGCATATCATATTGTCACATTTGTATGAGGAAGTTTTTAAATTGAAAAAATTGTCTCACTCTATTATAACTTTTTTCTCTTCTCACTACTCCACCTTCACCTTCTTCCATTTGCCCCTCGCGCTAACATAAAATACTTTTTATTTTTTAAATGTAATTTACATAAACTTCATTGAGTAAATTACAATAATTTAATGACAAAATCAAGTCACAGTGGAAACTAGTTAATGTCCTTAAAATGTATGACAAAATCAAGGCACATAGTCAAAAGTAGTACAACTATGCTTAAATTAATATTTTCTTCTTTTTTCTCTCTAACATCACTTATCCAATCCCTTTCTCTTATGTATTTTGTTTCTCCTTTTTTTCATAAACTTGATTTTCATTTGTTAAAAATCAGATAGAGATAAATACATTAATACTAATTCAAATAACTAATAAACATGTTTAAAAAATAATTAATCAAAACGTATGTTCTTGACCTCGTATAAATTTGACTGTATCATTTGTAGAGTAAACATAATGGAGTGAGACCCACTCCATTATGCAATGAAATTATGTGTAAATAAATTAAAATTATTCGATGTTAGCTGGAGGTGTAAATGGGAGAAGGTGAGGGTTGAAAAGTAACAAGATAAAATGACAGGTTGTAACTGAGTAAGAGCATGTTTGGCATTATTGCTAAAAACGGCTTATTTTTAGAAGCGTTTTTTAAAAATAGCTTTTCAAAAAAATGTTTTTCAAAAAAAGCAATTTGTGTTTGAAAAATTTATTTAAAAGTGTTTTTGATAAACAATTTGTGTTTGAAGAGTAAGAAGATAAAATGACAAGTTATAACGGAGTAAGACCCACAATACATATTTTCTCAATTAAAGAAATCGCTCACACAACTATGAGCTGTAACTTTTTTTTTTTTTTTTTGTGAATTTACAGCACTAGACAAAGTGTCTAATAACTTTTAATCACAAAGTAACGTCGACAGATTCAAGTTATATTATTATAATTAAAGTAATGTTAATTGTTTCTTGTTCAAATTCTAACATGTGAAATAAATAGGTTGATGCCTGTTATACTTTTAACTGTTGTCATCCTCTGTTTGAAGGACTAGAATATTACTAATCAAAATGACTTAATTTCTGTAAGATAATCTTAACTATGACCTTTGTTGTAGATAGTGCTTGGAAGTTGCCTTTGATTTTCCCCTCTATGTAACTTCTATTAGATCCTTTTCAGTCATCTATCACTATGAGATTCTATTTCAAGTATGATAACCGTACTTATCACAAAAATAAGTGCTTTTCTATTTTATACTAAATCACCAAAAAATTAGTGTGCTTGTACTGCGACAGTAAGTGTAGAATATACCTAGAATGATGAATGAAGATAATGGATCAGACATTGAAGCTCAGGGGAGTTTGCCGCTGCTAATGAATGGTGAATTCCGTAATTCTACGTTGATCATGAGGAGGTTGGCGCTCATTCTCCGATCTACTTACAAGTTCATTGAAGCTGGAGCAAGAATACCATCTATTTCTCGAGTCTCATCCTCCACCACAACCTTTTATACTCCTCTTCCCAGCTTTAATCTTAAACATCAAGTAAGTATATAAACAAATATCTTTATCGCTACCTATATATACACACGTAGTTATTAAGCATATATGCTCTCTCTCTAATTAGGATGCAGAAGGTGGTGAAGATGAAATCCAGGTTGTTGAAATTGTGGCTGATCATGATAATACTGTACAATCAAACAATGATCACATCGACATTGATCAAAGTACTCATCAGCAATGCCTACAAATTAGTGAAGAGATTGTGAAGGAGAAGAAGTTGGATTGGAGTGATATTCATGATGTTGACAAGGGAATTCATGTTGGAGACAATTCTGGTCGTCACATGCTGATCTTCACAGGGTACATGATCCGACAATTGGTATGCAAGGAACCAACTATTTTTCTCCTTGCAATTGCTGCAATATTGTCGTTTGCCTTTGGAATCAAAGAAGAAGGTGTGCAGAATGGTTGGTTTGAAGGAGCACTTCTGGTTGTGATTATACTTGTGATTGTTTCGTGTAAGTTTGCACGAAATTGGTACAAAAGACACCTTTGGAAGAAGCAAAAAGATAACAAAGAAAGGAAGAATTACCCCCTGTTGATTTCTGAAACGGACCCCAGCTTTTGTGCCTGTTTTGACAAGTTGAACAATTATATACATATTAGTGGGTTGTTGATTGGCATTTTGATCACTGTGGTGCTGTTCATTCGCTTTAAATTGGGCCATAAGGATGACGAAAATGGATATAGATTAGAAACCAAGGAAGAACCAGCTGAAATTGCACAGATAATGAATGCCCTGAAAAAGGTTTTAACAGAATCAAAGGGAACAGTAAGAGTTCTGATAACTTTACTTGGTGTCACACTGGTAGGGATGACTGAAGGGGTACCATTTCTTATTTCAATTACAATGGCATATTGGTATCCGAATTTTGATGTTAAAATGGAATCAGTCAGCACCCTATGTATAGAAAATGTTGGCTGGTTGAAAGAGCAAAAACTGGAAGTTAGTCATTTTTTTCTTGACAAAAAAAATGTTACCAAGATACCGCCAGATGTCTGCAGTGTTCTCTCAGATGGAATTTGTGTGTCCACTCTGACTTCTCAAACAACCGGCCAAAGAATGGAAGAACCAATACTCTGTTGGGCAGAGAAGAACATGGGTATGCAGAGAGACACTTTAGATCAGCAGTTCATAATAGTGAAGGACAATGATAGTGAGATGAATCCTTTTGAAGGACCTTGTGGAGTTGTCATAGAGAAAAATGGAGATAACGGGAAGGAGTACTATTCACACTTCAAAGGACGGGCTGATTCAATATTGTCAATGTGTTCAAGTTACTATGACATGAAGGGAGAAGTGCAGGATTTGGATGACGAAACAAAGAGTGAATTTGCTCAAGCTAACAAAAACAATGTGAACGTAGTTGCATTTGCCTGCAAACGTACACAGGTTGTTGAACTTGATGAAAATGGCCTAACATTCATTGGTATGTTTGTCTTAGAAGATAATTTCAATCTAGACAACATGAGGCAAGGAATTGAGATTCTGAAAGAAGGTGGAGTGAAGATGATATTTACCTCGGAAGAAGATGTTGAAGTGCTTCGTGCCATTGGTGATGAAACAGGATTGCTCAACTCACATGATGCTCTAGTAGTTAGGGGTGAAGATGCTACGAAGGAAAATGTTGAGAAAATTTGCATTATGGGAAATTCCTCTCCCACACACAAGCTTCTTTTAATAGAGGAGTTGAAGAAAAGAGAAGTGGTGGCTGTGGTAGGAGAACAAGCATCTGAAAGTAATGTGGTTCTTGAAGCAGCTCATTTTGGCCTGCCTGTGGTGACTAACTGGCCTGAAACTATAACTTATGTGATTAACAGCATCAGGGGAGGAAGAATTGTTTGTGAGAATCTGAGGCAATTCATCCAAGTTGAGTTAATCCTGGCAATCAGTAGCTTATCAATAAACTTCATACTGGTTATATTAGACGGAGATGCCCCGTTAACATTCATTCAGTTGGTATGGGTTAACCTTCTTGTTACATTTATTGGAGGGCCAGCTTTGCTAATTACTCAGCAGGCCACAAGAGAACTAAGGGATAAGCTTTCTATCAGACCAAGAAAACAGCCAATTACCAAGGGCATGTTGAGAAACATAATTCTTCAAGTTTCTTATCAGACTGGTATTTTTGTATTCCTTCAACACAGAGGAAGTGCAATACTGGGCATCACTCCAAAAGTTAACAGATCTATAGTCTTTAACGGGTTCGCTCTGTGCCAGCTTTTTAACATATTCAGTGCAAGGGATTTGGAGCAGAAGAATTTTTTCAAAGGTCTCGGTCAAAATTACTTGTTTTGGGCATTGTCTGGGCTCTATCTTGTGTTGCAGTTTGGATTCATTGAATCAGAGGCTTTCTTGTTTAGCAACACGGCACGACTGAATTGGAAGCAATGGGCTGAATCCATTTTAATTGGAGTTGTAACATGGTTGCTTGATGTGATAGTAAAATGGGCATCACAATACATAAAGATGGACAAATATTGTGACTGTGGAGTTCTTCACCTAGCTAGAAACTGGGTACAGGATTGGTTTGCCAGAGTTAATTGCTGTGACAGTGGACCAAGAAGTACACCAAATCCAACTCTTGCTTCGTTGGATTCTCCAAGATCCTCTAGTGGAAAGGTACTATACAGATTTATCCATACTGCCTAATTACAGAAAATTCAATAAGGTTTTCCTTTTTATTCCTAAAACAATTTGGATTCAAGTTGTACTTGTTGTTCTTTTGCAGGACTGGATAACTAATATAACACGTCGTGTTAAACCAACCAAGGATAGAACTAATACTTTGATGGATTAATCAAATGTTGCAGTAGCTTCAATTTTTAGTATATATTTTCCACTGTTTTTATAGGGGTTAGATACACTTGGAGCAACAATAAAGTTGTTTCATGTGACCTATAGGTTACGGGTTGAACCATACTAGAATCAGCTCATGATGCTTGCATCAAAGTAGGCTGCCCTTTAGGGGCGTCAGCCTTTCCCGGACCTAGTCAATGCGGGATGATCAGGGCACTAGGTTGCCCTTTTTAGTCTGTAGGGGCTAGTTAATTTATGTTATTTCATTTCGTCAAGTTTTTGGTTTCTCATATGTATTGGATGGAGATAAAAAAAAGAAAGGTTTGTTCTTGTTCTGTCGTTCATCTTTTCACTTTTAACTAAATTCAAGAATGAAACCTTATTATATAGTACTAATATATACAAAAAGCAAGAATTTTATGGATTTCAAACACATGGAAATTTGCTCAAAATCATAAAGGAAGCTAGTCAGTACACATTCTACTAATTGGCTCGTACAAGAAGATAAATATCATATTAATATAATATGCAAAAATATAGCTTAATTACCTCGATGTATTTTTTCTCAAATTTGGTGTAATGTCTGTAATGTATTAGACAAAGCTCTTGTTGAGGAGAAATTGACAAGCCAGCACTGCCTCTTTCTTTGTTGTATTTCATCCGCTAAAACTTAGTAGAAAATGCACGATGGCTCACAAAAACATTTTACAGAAATTATTAGCACAAATAATTAACATCTAGAAGGTTGTAACTACAAAATATACTTGGATATTAAAAAAAAATAAAATTCTAAAATGCAATGAAATAATTAACATCTAGGTTTGAAGGTAGAATTGTTCAAACTACAAACCCATATATGTTTGAAGTTTGTAACTTCAACCCCCAATTTTTAACCCCAATCACATGTGCGTATTTTTGTTGTTAGTTGTATTTACCAATTACTATGTATGTATATCAGGGCAAGAACAATTGATAATGTGTACCCTATTGTTACATGTAAGGCTACAATTATTGATCGAGTCCAATTAATGAAATCAAAAGAAGTTTTAAATATTTTTTTATTTCTACTCTTAATATTAACTAACTGCATAAAATAGTAGTAGTCAAATTTAATAACGATCATAAAAATAATATTAAACTTTGTGATAAATTCATAAAAATAATATTAAACTTTGTGATAAATTCATAAAAATATTATTCTATTTATAATATTAATGAACTTGAAGAAAAAATTATAAATACTTAGGTTAAAAAATTAATTATATATAATATAAAGAGGTATTACATATATGTGATATAAATGAATAATGCATAGAATATAGGGGGAGTTTGATGATTGTTCAAAATTGAGGAAAATTTTGATTTTTAAAGCAAAGTTGGAGGTGAATATGTTTTTTTTTTTTTTTAAATACTCACTATTTTCATGGTCAAACACTCCTGGACAAAAATGTGTGTGTGGTGAGGTGGTGATGGTGGGATCATATGAAAAATTGTGAATACCGCGTTATAAAAAGGAACCAGCGTAAGGAAAATTCTGAACAAAATGAGTATTAACATTTCGCGACACAAAGCTGAGGCCTGAGAGTGAAAAACCTAAACACTTTGACCAGTATAATTGCCTAGGAGAAATTTCTAGGAAGCTGCATTTCACCACTAGTTTAGAAAGTAGAAATGAGAAAATAAGTTCCACAATAGTTTGACAAACTGAGTAATACAAACCTTAAACAAAAAAGTACCTATAATTTGAGTAGAATACTGCAATTGAATTTCACTTGCTCAAAAAATTAGCAAAGATTCAATCGTTAATCATGAAGTAACGTCGACAAATTAAGGTTATAGTGTAATAAAAACAATATTAATGGTTTCTAGTTCAAGTTTTAACATTCGAAATTTGTTAACTTTCAAATAAATAGGTTTTGCCTATTATATTTTAACTATATTGTGGTCTTGGTGTTTGAAGGACTAGAATATTAATTCAAATGATGTCATACTTTAATTTATTAAGCGGCATGTCAAAAATCACCCCATATATTTATTTAAGACTTAATATTACAGTCTTTAGATGTACTTTTTTTATATTACTACTCATAACATTTTAATTACAAGTATTAACAGATTAATTTTAATTTATAATTTAATTTATACAAAATCACAAAAATGTGATTTACAGTTTCATTGCTTTTTTTTTTTTTTTCATTTCAGTAATATACAAATACAAACAATAAATCATAAAAAATACTAACTTGAAGGATCTCATCTACCACCATGTTTAATTAATATAGATAAGAAATTGTCCATCACAACAAAATCAAGATTTTTCAAACAAAAAAAAAACTTGATTTACTCGACAGTGACAACAATTCTGGAAAAAAAAAACGTAGATAGAGAAACGTTGAAGAAAATAGATAAAATAAGACTTTTTAATTAATTTTAACATATTAGAGTGAATTAAGGAAAACAAATATTACTAATTAGTTGAATCTCCTAAATTTATGCTGATTAATAATTATATCAATCAATTCAACTTTAATTAATACACCTATTTCCTTTTTTTTATTTTTTTTCTTCAAAATCTATTTATTTTCCTTTTTTTATTATTCTTTTTCAAAACAGATTTTTACAATTAATTAAAAAAACGTCTACTCTCTATATTTTTCCCTCCCCTCTCTATATCTGTTCCCCCCC